>NW_020837946.1:27745195-27900785 GCF_003676395.1 Aethalodelphis obliquidens | reverse complement strand
TGACTGAATCACTTTGCTGTACAGCAGACATTAACAGAACATTGTAACTCAACTATACTTCAATACAAAAAAAGGAAATTATATCTCGAACAGATAACTTCAGTCTCTTCTATGTTCTGCTTTTTGTTAATGAGTCTTTTCATTTTTGATTCCATTTAAAACATGAAAAACTGGGAATATGTGATTTTAAAAAAAACACCAGATTTCATGAAGAATGGCTTGCTATCTGGGACACCCTTCTAGAATGGACTGCATGCACTGGGCTCACTCCCCCTTTCTGCTCTCCAGTTGGAACCGTTGGTTGAAGGATGACAGTTTTTAATGGCTTTGATTTCCAAAGAGAGGAAGGCAAAGACAGAGCCACACTCACAGTGGGGATGAGGCGGCAGGAGCGGACGGAGTCATTGAAGCCCATCCACTGCTGGTAGTCGGGGTAGTCGCCGCGCCGCAGGAAGTACTGGTGGCCCTGGTAGTTGGGGCGCTCATAGAGCATCCAGCAGCCGCTGTCCACCCGGATGGAGTTGCAGCGGCTGACGTAGGGCTGCAGGTTGGGGCAGTCGCTGCTGCACTCGTAGCAGCGGCCCTGGAAGCCCCGGTCCTCGTAGAAGGTGATCTGCAAAATGGAAGATGTGGAAGCATGAAGCGATTTGCAGCCCTCTGAAGATGCCGCGACCCGGCAAAGGTTGAGCATCAGGTACCCAGCACTTACCTTTCCCATTCTGGAGAGAGGAAGCAGGAGGTGTTCGCTGGATGTTGTGTGCGACTAGGGGGAGGGCCGCTGTATAAATAGCAGCCCTGACTGCTGCCTCCGCAGGAAATCACACAAAAGGAGCCCATTTCGGTGAGTAAGGGGATTTGCAAGCTCTCCGCCCTCCCTCCCCCTGGTCACTGCGGTTAGCTGAATGTTTACTCTTATTCTTTCTGGTAGGTTCGGGTTGTTCTAATTCACAAAAGCTGTTGTTGCCACCAAAATGAAAAGTCTTTAACGTAGAAGGATGAGCGGAATTCTATCCCCATGCTTTTATTTTATAGCCTAGTCTGCTTAATTGACTCCTTAAAGGTAATTAAACTAAACCATGTGTTCTGCTCAGGGACTGGTGTTTAAAAACAAAACAGAACAAAAATACTTCTTGAAAACCAAAATTTAAATAATAAGAAATCTTAAGGAAGAGGGAATCAAGTAATCTGTGAAAATGCTTTGAAAAGCATAAAGCGTAATTCAAATTCAAGATTCTGTGATTGAAAGCAGATTGTTGTGGCCTTCCTTTCTCACATCTCCCTTGGAGCCTGCATCCTTCCTTCTGCTGGCGGCTGCCCAGAGACTTGCTCGCTCTTTGGGGTCCCTGGCCTCCTTCAAATGTCCTAAGATCTATCTTTTCTCTTCACCCTGATAAACTCTTGTTCACTTGGTAAGGGTGATTTGAGTTAGTGTAAGGAGTAATGTAGAAACCCTCAAGGTACAACACCCTCTACTTCCTCAGACTTTTGAGATGCTAGACAGCACCAGACAACAGAGCATCTTGATACCAGGCCAGACAACAGGGTATCTTTTTTTTTTTTTTTTTTTTTTGCGGTGTGCGGGCCTCTCACTGTTGTGGCCTCTCCCGTTGCAGAGCACAGGCTCCGGACGCGCAGGCTCAGTGGCCATGGCTCACGGGCCTAGCCGCTCCACGGCATGTGGGATCTTCCCAGACCGGGGCACGAACCCGTGTCCCCTGCATCGGCAGGCAGACTCTCAACCACTGCGCCACCAGGGAAGCCCCAACAGGGTATCTTGATAGTATGGATTTCACAGTGTGATATGGGGACCTCTAAGGTCCCCAAGACACTTTCAAGGGGTTCATATGGTCAGAACAGTTTTCATAACAATACCAAGATGTTATTTGCCCTTTTCACTCTTATTCCTTCACAAGTGTACAGTGGAGTTTTTCCAGAGGCTATATGACATTAAAGAGATTTGGTAAAATGTAAAGCAATTCCAGTCTTTTCATTGTTTTTGCTTTGGAAAGTATCGTTATTATTCATAAAATATGTTATTTATGTTAACATGTAATAGGTTTACTAAGGCTCTTCCTATAAAAAGGGGAACCCACAGTGAGTAGGAGTCCCTCTATTGGAATAGAACCAACACAGTATCCAGCAGATACCCAGGCCCTGACATGACCCTCCATGGGACGATAAAGAATATAGGTGGCTACAGGCTGGCCCCAGTCTATTTCATAGCCTATGTCATGTGACATTGTAGAATTCATCCTGACCTCTTGCAAAACTGGTGGCAGCACTAACAGAGCCCTGAGGCAAACAATTATATTAACACATTTTAGGGATCAAATAAAATACTAGAAATAGAGCAGGCCATCCCTCGGTATCCGTGGGATTGCTTCCAGAACTCCTGTGGATACCAAAATCTGCAGATGCTCAAGTCCCTTATACAAAATGGAGTAGTATTTGCATATAACCTACACAATCTTCCTATATACTTTAAATCATCTCTAGATTACTTATAATACCTACTACAATGTAAATGCTGTGTAAGTAGTTGTGAATACAGTGTAAATGATATGTAAATAGTTGCCACCCTCTAGGTGGTCACAAAGCACCGAGCTGATCTCCCTGTGCTATGCGGCTGCTTCCCACAAGCTATGTATTTTACATTTGGTAGTGTGTATATGTCCATGCCACTCTCTCACTTTGTCCCAGCTTACCCTTCCCCCTCCCTGTGTCCTCAAGTCATTCTCTATGTCTGCGTCTTTATTCCCGTCCTGCTCCTAGGTTCTTCAGAACCTTTTTTTTTTTCCAGATTCCATATATATGTGTTAGCATATGTATTTGTTTTTCTCCTTCTGACTTACTTCACTCTTTACGACAGACTCTAGGTCCATCCACCTCACTACAAATAACTCAATTTCGTTTCTTTTTATGGCTGAGTAATATTCCATTGTATATATGTGCCACATCTTCTTTATCCATTCATCTGTCGATGGACACTTAGGTTGCTTCCATGTCCTACCTATTGTAAATAGTGCTGCAATGAACATTGTGGTACATGACTCTTTTGGAATTATGGTTTTCTCAGGGTATGTACCCAGTAGTGGGATTGCTGGGTCGTATGGTAGTTCTATGTTTAGTTTTTTAAGGAACCTCCATACTGTTCTCCAGATTGGCTGTATCAATTTACATTCTCACCAACAGTGCAAGAGGGTTCCCTTTTCTCTACACCCTCTCCAACATTTACTGTTTGTAGATATTTTTTTTTTTTTTTTTTTGCTGTACGTGGGCCTCTCACTGTTGTGGCCTCTCCCATTGCGGAGCACAGGCTCCGGACGCGCAGGCTCAGCGGCCATGGCTCACGGGCCCAGCCGCTCCGCGGCATGTGGGATCTTCCCGTACCGGGGCATGAACCCGTGTCCCCTGCATCGGCAGGCGGACTCTCAACCACTGCACCACCAGGGAAGCCCTGTTTGTAGATATTTTGATGATGGCCATTTTGACTGGTGTGAGGTGATACCTCATTGTAGATTTGATTTGCATTTCTCTAATGATTAGTGATGTTGAGCATTCTTTCATGTGTTTGTTGGCAATCTGTATATCTTCTTCGGAGAAATGTCGATTTAGGTCTTCTGCCCATTTTTGGACTGGGTTGTTTGTTTTTTTGATATTGAGGTGCATGAGCTGCTTGTATACTTTGGAGTTAATCCTTTGTCAGTTGCTTCATTTGCAAATATTTTCTCCCATTCTGAGGGTTGCCTTTTCGTCTTGTTTGTGGTTTCCTTTGCTGTGCAAAAGCTTTGAAGTTTCATTAGGTCCCATTTGTTTATTTTTGGTTTTATTTCCATTTCTCTAGGAGGTGGGTCAAAAAGGATCTTGCTGTGATTTATGTCATAGAGTGTTCTGCCTATGTTTTCCTCTAAGAGTTTGATAGTGTCTGGCCTTACATTTAGGTCTGTAATCCATTTTGAGTTTATTTTTTGTGTATGGTGTTAGGGAGTGTTCTAATTTCATTCGTTTATATGTAGCTGTCCAGTTTTCCCAGCCTGGTTTAGTGTCTTCAACAAGGTAATAACCTTAAGGGTAAGGGCCATGTCACACTTCTCTATCCCCCATGATTATTTACTAATTAATTATATGGATAGAGTCCTGGAAACAAGAAAAACAGTTAAGCAAGTGATGCCCATTTTATTGCAAATGATTCTGATTTTATTTTGGAGAACAATAACTCACCCACATGAGGTCACCTATGTGGATGTTCAGAGACACAGCCATCATTCTCTCCCACTCAGTCCTCTACCACGTCCCCTGGTTCTGATAGCCTCCACTCCTGTCTGGTCCTTGGTGACCTGGGAAAACTTGAAGGGAGGTAAAAATGGCCCAGAAATTGGGCAGGCTGGTGTAGGCTGGCAGCAGGGAGGCCTTCCTGAGGGGAGGGGAGGTGTTAGAGCACCACTAGAGCTCTCCCGTGAAGGTCTCAGAACTTACCTTTAACTGCTAAAGGAGAGATGGCCTGAGAAAGAGAACAAAAATGAAAGAAAAGGTGATGAGCAACATTTTTGTGAAGAAAAATAATGAGATCCCCAGTCACTTCCTTGCATTTTAGAAGATGGATGGGTCAATGGAATAAGACATTGGGTCCCGGATGCTGCAAGACATGCTTTGTTCTGTCTCTTTGTAGTATCAGCCAACAACCCAGTCTAAAATATGTGGGAGATTAAGGGACTGAGCCAATGAGCCTTTTAGCACAAATATTTGAATACCAAGTTTAAAGTTACATACAAGTTTTTTCTTTTTCCTTTAAAAAGAAGTGCAAAACTTGTTTTAAAAAAGACAGGTCTCATTTAAATTTTTAAAAATTAAAAAAAAAATTAAAAACCATTTAAAGTTCTTTAGGAACTCATGGTTAAACAAACTCGTATATCAAAATACATAGACTTGCATGTCAAAATATTTGAATGGATCTGATATAACCCTGGTTTCTTCCAAAAACAAAATAGTTCATTTAAGAGCCATTAAGGGACTTCCCTGGTGGTCCATTGGTAAAGAATCCACCTTACAGTGCAGGGGACGTGGGTTTGATCCCTGGTCAGGGAACTAAGATCCCACATGCCGCGGGGCAACAAAGCCCACGTGCCACAACTACTGAGCTTGTGTGCCTCAACTAGAGAGCTCATGTGCCACAGCTACAGAGCCCATGTGCCTTGGAGCCTGTGTGCCACAACTAGAGAGAGAAAAACCCACAACTAGAGAGAAGCCCGCATGCTGCAACGAACAGCTCTCTCGCCTCAACTAAGACCCAACAGAGCCAAAAATAAATAAATCTTTAAAAAAAAAAAAGAGCCATTAAAGTTACCTGGGGCCTGTTAGAAGGCTCTGTGGAAATAGTTCATTACCCTCCCTGCCTCCCTTCCCCCATGCCAATGTTTTAGTTTGTCAGCTGGGTTTTCCTGAAGCGTTTGCAGACTTCTTTCTCTGGTAACCACTTATGTGTCTCCCAGATGAAACCTCTTGAGTTCATCAGCACATCATTGACATGACCCTGCTGAAGGAAGCCACATCTGCTCTCACTTAAGTAGGTAGGATTGAACCTGTAGCAAACTTTACAGCACTCACTTGGCTCATGATGATGGAAATAATAATAGTTAATAATGACAGCCTACTGTATGAAGAGTGTTTAGTGTGTTCTAGACATTGTACCAGGAATCTTATATAGAGTACGTCATGTAGCTAACACAGCACAATTATTATCAGTACTTCCCCAAATATTTGAGAGATCCAGGGCAAGAGCATAAATAGAGGCCCCCTCTACCACCCCATGGACCGCCCTCCTCACTTCTCACTCCCTCACAAGCTCCACCCCCGCATCCCGACCATGCCCCCAAACAGCTGCCCTTTGAGTACCAGTGTCCTTGGGTGGGTGAGTGAAGACTCTCTCTTAGATTTTGGAAGCAAGGGTGTAAATGGAGGAAATTCTGGAGCTCCAGGTATAAGGAGTGTGGTCTAGAAGACGTGTGGGCATGTCCCTGTTGTTCCACACATTCCTGTCCTGTGGGGAAGATTGTATCTGGAGGAGGCCAGAGGAGGCTCTCTGAACACCCATTCCAAGCCAGGGTCCCCAGCTGACCAAGTCTAATCACGTACTGATCACTATGAGAAACAAATTCAAAAAGGTACACACAGCTAGTAAGTAGAGGCACTGGGAACTGAACTCAGGTCTGTCAGCCTTGAAGGCCTAAACTGATTGTTTCTGCATATAACAATGACTTGTTTTAGAGGTTATGTTTCCAGATATGCATAGCTTATATTCTCCCTAATTATACACTTCTCATAGTAGGTTCAATGTCGTTCTTTTTTTTTTTTTTTACCTTGCAAAGGGCCTAGCACCAAAGTAGCCTGTTCTCCCTACCAACCTTGAAAATATTTGGCTTTAACAGGAATTCTGGTAAATTCTAGTGGATTCTTCAATTGACTGATTGCTGCCAGGCTGATTTCTTCAGCCTGGCTCTAGGATCTCAGCATTAACTGACTGCAAAGGGTTCCTAAATCCCTGTGTCACTGATTTATATGTAGCCTTCTAAGACAGCAGTAATGGGTGACTATTAAAAGGACATTGAGGATGTTCACATTTCCTTGAATTAGAGAATTTTTTTTAGAAAATAGCTAATTTACTTTGCCCCCCTCCCTTTTCTATGAAGTCCATGTATATAGCATAACAAGGTAAAACTGATGGAGGGATGACTACTACTTATTGAGCTTCTTTACAGGAGGCATCTCATTTATTCCTCATAAGAACATGCAAGTGGGAGAACTGAGGCTTAGGGAGCATAAGTAACTTGCTCAAGGTCACACAGCCATTAGCTGGTCAAGCCAGAAACCATGTACATGGACCTCAAGGCCTACATTGGTAACCATTGAGATGCTCTACGTTGAAACCTAATACAGTCTTAAAGAATCAGAGCTGGAAGGAAACATGGAGCTCCTCTTGTCCACACCCCTTATTTTATAGAGAAGAAAACTTGTGGCACACCGAGCTTTCTTAGATAAAAGGCTGTTCTCTAAACCCTTAAGTTCACTAGATTAAAGCAAAACAAAACAAAACCTCAGTTTAAAATTATTTTCAGTGAGACATCTCACCTGGGTTTTACTTTTTTTTTTAAAAAAAGCAGAGCTCATATTTCATTAGTCACCCAGCAAAGGACAACACACTATGGTTTAACTAAGCTAGCGGCAAAACAAATCTTTCTGTATATTTGGTATTGGTAAGAGCCACAGCAGTTTAGTAATATGTGTATCTTCATATTTATAATTTATACCATATGTTCCTTCAGCAAGAAGGAATCTTATTCTAAAAGATTATTTATTACTTAAGGTTCTGTGCCGGGCATTATTATTTTTAAACAGCTTTGTTGAGATATAATTCACATACCATATATTTTACCCATTTAAAGTGTATAATTCAATGGTTTTAGTATATTCACAGTTATGTGCAGCCATCACCACAGTGAATTTTAGAGCATGCTCATCCCACAGTGAGAAGTCCTGTACCCTTTAGTTTTCATTCCTTTATCCACCCATCCCCCATACCTAAGCAACCCATGAATCCACTTACTGTCTCTAGATTTGCCTATTCAGGTTATTTCATATAAATGAATCCTATAATATGTGGTCTTATGTGACTGGCTGCTTTCACTTAGCCTAATGTTTTCAAGGTTCATCCATGTTGTAGCATGTATTAGTACATCATTCCTTTTTATGGCCAAATAATATTCTATTGTTTGGATATATCACATTTCATTTGTCCAATCATCCACTGATAGACATTTGGGTTGTTTTCACCTTCTGGCTGCCGTGAATAGTGCTGCTATGAACATTCATGTATACTTTTTTTAAAAATAAATTTATTTATTTATTGGCTGCTTTGGGTTTTCATTGCTGGGTGCGGGCTTTCTCTAGTTGCGGCGAGCGGGGGCTCATCTTCGTTGCAGTGCGCACGCTTCTCGTTGTGGTGGCTTCTCTTGTTGCAGAGCATGAGCTCGAGGCACGCGGGCTTCAGTAGTTGTGGCACACGGACTCAGTAGTTGTGGCTCGTCGGCTCTAGAGTGCAGGCTCAGTAGTGGTGGCGCACGGGCTTAGTTGCTCCACGGCAAGTGGGATCTTCCTGAATCAGGGCTTGAACCCATGTCCCCTGCATTGGCAGGCAGATTCTTAACCATTGCACCACCAGGGAAGTCCCCATGTATACGTTTTTGTTTGAACACCCATTTTCAATTCTTTGGAGTATAAACATCAGAGTGGAATTGCTGAGTCATATAACTCTATTTAACTATTTGAGGAAATACCAAACCGTTTTCCACGGTGGCTGCAACATTTTCCATTCCCACCAGCTATTTATGAGAGTTCCAATCTCTCCACGTCCTTACTAACATTTGTTATTTTCTGTTTTTTTTCCCCTAAAATTATTATAACCATCCTAGTGGGTATTAAGTGCTACCCTACTGTGGTTTGATTTGAGTTTCCCTAATGACTAACAATGCTGAACATCTTCAGTAGCTTCTTGGCTATTTGTATACCTTCTTCATAAAGATGTATATTCAAATCCTTTGCCCATTTTTAAATTATGTTGTTTATCTTTCTGTTGTTGTCTTAAGAGTTTTTATATATTCTGGATACTAGACTCTTACCAGATAAAAAGTTTGTAAATATTTTCTCCCATTCAGTGGGCTGTCTTTTCACTTTCTTGATAGTATCCTTTGATTCATAAAAGGTTTTAATTTTGATGAAGTCCAATTTATTTTTTTATTGTTGTTGCTTGTGCTTTTGGTCATATTTAAGATATCATTGCCTAATAAAAGATCACAGAGATGGGGCTTCCCTGGTAGAGCAGTGGTTGAGAGTCCGCCTGCCCATGCAGGGGACGTGGGTTTGTGCCCCGGTCCGGGAAGATCCCATATGCCGCGGAGCGACAGGGCCCGTGAGCCATGGCCGATGGGCCTGCGCGTCCGGAGCCTGTGCTCCGCAATGGGAGAGGCCACAACAGTGAGAGGCCCGCGTACTGCCAAAAGAAAAAAAGAAAAAGATGTATGTCTCTGTTTTCTTCTAAGAGTTTTATAGTTTGAGTTCTTTGATTTATTTTGAGTTAATTTTTATATGTGGTATGAAGTGGAGGTCTAACTTTATTCTTTTGCATTTGAATATCCAGTAGTCCCAGCACCATTTGTTGAAAAGCTATTCTTTCCCCATTGAATGGTCTTAGCACCCTTGGCAAAAATCAGTTGAGCATAGACATATGGGTTTATTTCTAGACCCTCAAGTCTATTCCATTCATCTCTATGTCTACCCTGTGCCAGTACCCTGCTGTCTTGATTACTGTTGCTTTGTTGTAAGTTTTGAAATTAGGAAGTGTGAGTACTCCTACTCTGTTCTTTTTTCAAGAATGTTTCGGCTATTCTGGGTCCCTTGCAATTCCATATGAATTTTAAAATTAGCTTCTCAATTTCTATAAAGAAGTTAACTGGGACAGAGCACTATTTTTGCTTATGTAAATTTGTGAAAAGAATTAGCATTCTGGGAGAGCAGCTCTACTCTAGTGGAAAGAAATGTCAGAGGTATGCAGGATAATAAATATTCTTACTTCACTCTGCATAGTTGAGTCTTCCATAATTGAATCTTGATAAAAGTTCATACTGGAGTCCAAAATAAAGATGATTATACTGTACTGTTGAATTTGAGGAAACCCTGAGAATACATTAATTTCTTACATTTATATTTGTACAAACATTTAAAGATAACAAAGTGTGTTCACAATCTTTCCCCAGCTTTTCATCATAGTTATCCTGGAAATTAGTGAGACAGGAATTTATTATTGCCTGTAGTTTTCAATAAGGCAATTTAGGCACAGTGAATAAGAAATGACTTGCTCGAAGAGATAAGCTAGGAAGTGGAGTAACCAACCGTCCTAGTTTACCTGAGACTGAGAGGCATTTTATTAGTAAGTAGCAGAGGCAGGATAACAACTCAGGCCCTTTAACTCTTTTTTTAAAAAATTAATTAATTAATTAATTAATTAATTTTTGGCTGAGTTGGGTCTTTGTTGCTGTGCACGGGCTTTCTCTGGTTGCGACGAGCCCCGGGTCCTTTAACTCTTAATTTAACACTTCTCCTCCCAGATGACCTCATCATGTGTACTTGACCTTCTCTACTTCGGGAATTCCGCTTAAAACTTCTCTTTTCACTCAGCTTTTCTTGACTAATCTTATCTGAAACTTCAGCTGCCCTAACCTCTCCAGCAATCCTTTGTCTTTGGTATCCCAACCACGACTGGTTCTATATTTTCTCCTGTATATGGGTTTCATAGTTTTTCATTATGTTTCTTTCCTCTCTCCCTCAGATCGTGGGTCATAGAGGCAGACAGTGTTTCTCCCTCCTTCCCATGACATGAGTGGGGACTTCATAATTACTGCTGCCTGACCAGCAGGAAGTAAGTAGACATTCAAGACACTTGACCTTCAGGGTCAGATAAGTTGCCAAGGGTCACCATTTATTAAAATTCAGTTATCATTTAAGATGAACAAGAATCACTTAGTGCCAGGAACACAATCTGTATATTTAGTGCAACTCTATGTGGATTATAATAAGGAAAACACAGCCTAGTACAAGTCGATGATGCATCTCAGAGAGCCGACTTTGGCATCCAGGCCTCCCCGGTCATGGTAGCTCCTTTAGTCCCCTGGCCTCAGCAAGTACTACCACCCCAGGTAGTTGGGCATCTCGCAGAGGACCCACCAGCCCTCCAGCATGTGGAGTGAGTGGAGCTCATTGAGCTGGAAGTGGTCATGCATGCAGGAGCAATCCTCTGTGAGCTCGGACACCAGGCCTCCGTAGCCATGTCTCTCATACAGCTTTATCCTGTGAGAGCTAGTCTGTTGTGACAGTAAACCAAAGATGAAAAATAAGTTGTGGGCATCCTTGATGTCAGTAAAAGTGACTCAATCAGCCTGCAGCTTCATGAAGCAGAGTTTTCAAACCATCCTGTCATATATGTATCCTTTCCTTACATGGTTGTTCTAACAAATTAGGGAGAGTATTAAAATAAAACTGACCTGACCAGGGGTCTATCCTGTGGAAGAAACAAGAATTGAAATAAAGTCAATAAAAGGGATTCCTTTCTAAAAAAAAAAAACAACTGTCACAACTGTATTTAGTTGAGTCTGCAGAGAGGATTTTAACTCCCTTTACCATTATGACTGTGTATCACTGAATCCTATCAAGCTTGGTTTTGGTTTTCTTGTTTTTTTTGTATTTTTTTTTGATTGGAGTATAATTGCTTTACAACGTTGTGTTAGTTTCTGCTGTAGAAAAAAGTGAATCAACTATATGTATACATATATCCCCTCCCTCCTGAGCCTCTCTCCTCCCGCCATCCCACCCCTCTAGGTCATCACAGAGCACTGAGCTGAGCTCCTCAAGCTTGTTTTTAAATATTTTTATTTTGGAATTTATTTATTTTTGGCTGTGTTGGGTCTTCATTGCTGCGCGAGGGCTTTCTCTAGTTGCGGTGAGCAGGGGCACCTCTAGGCATGCGGGCTTCAGTAGTTGTGGCACGTGGGCTCAGTAGTTGTGGCTCAAGGGCTCTAGAGCGCAGGCTTAGTAGTTGGGTTTAACGGCTCTGCAGCATGTGGGATCTTCCCAGACCAGGGCTAGAACCCGTGTCCCCTGCATTGGCAGGCAGATTCTCAACCACTGTGCCACCAGGGAAGCCCCTCAAACTTGTTTTTAAGTCACTTTTGTACTCATCATGTACAACAATTCATATTTACTCTGAGTCCACATGTCCAACATTTTGCCAAGTCACTTGTAAGTTGAGTTTCTTGCCTCAAAGAAATTTCTATCTTATTTGTACCTCTTTTTGCATCTGCAAATTTCTGCAGCCGAATTTTGGTTTCACTTCTTGAATCTGCTTGTCATGACACGTAATTTGGTGTCATCAGAATGTAGAAATACAAATTCCACATGATTGAAAAACATTAAGCAGCATTTTGGTGAGGACCATGTCCCATGAAATCCTAATTAATGATCTTTTTCTGACCCTTGTAAAAAACTAGTTGATAATGACTGCTGAATACAAGGAGCCACCTGCAAGCGAACTGTTCTAGTTTCTAGATCCGTAGGTCATAAAGAAGGTATTGAAAATAATCGCCAATACAGTCAGAATACATTATACTTATGTTGTTCTCCCATAGTCTGTCAGTGTTCATTAAGAAATAATGATCTAGATAGATTTTTTTTCTTTACTGAACAAGGTAGTTTTTATTTAGAAATTAGGGATCAGCTAGATACTTCCAAATTCAACTTTAGAAGCTATATTGTTGTGATTTCTTGTGCCTAAAAACAAGCTGCCCATTTTTAATGCTTTATTGAAATGAGTTTTAATGTTTCCATATGAGAGCATAGTAAAGGCAATCAACTTTTTGTTAAATGCTTGAGAGTTGGGCTTTGCTATTTCACCGTGAACACTAGTCCTGAGTTGAAACAAACTGACTTTTGTGAACAGGAATTTATGGCCATGGATCAGTGATGCTTTCACATGAGTCGTGTTGAACTAAGACTCACGTAAGGAATTGTGTGGCAGGGGCGGACGGAGTCGTTGAGGCCCATCCACTGCTGGTAGTTGGGGTAGTCGCCGCGCCGCAGGAAGTACTGGTGGCCCTGGTAGTTGGGGTGCTCGTAGAGCATCCAGCAGCTGCTGTCCACCCGGATGGAGTTGCAGCGGCTGAAGTAGGGCTGCAGGTTGGGGCAGTCGCTGCTGCACTCGTAGCGGCGGCCCTGGAAGCCCCAGTCCTCGTAGATGGTGATCTGCAGGTGGAAAGCAAGGTGACAGCAGGGAGTCAGCTGGGAGGTACATCCCCCCCACCCCACAGTAGACACCCAGCAGACACGCTGTGGCGTATGTTTATGTAGGAAAAAAAAGATTATAACGGTGTATGTATAAGCCCAAATGTCAATCATGGTTATCAATGAATGGCAAGATTATAGGTCTTAATTTTATGTTTTTATTTCTCCTTTTTGTTGTTTTCAATTGCTTTAATTTGTTGTTATATAAATATATATTACTTTCATGAGATGAAAAAATAAAATCGATTTGTAAATGTATAACTCTGAGTTACTGGTGAAAAGCAGCAAATTTTTTAAATAGCCACATTTTGTCTTGAGATTAAACACTTCTCCTTGGGCTAAAAAGCAAGAGGTCTCCCAAGACTCTCTGAGACGCTCCAGGAGTAGGAAAATATACAGAATCCTCCCATTCCCCTCTCCCCTCAACCCAGCTTCTAGGGATGCTTTTTGTTTTCAAAACTAGCATCATGTGGACCTAGAGTCTGTCATACAGAGTGAGGTAAGTCAGAAAGAGAAAAACAAATACCGTATGCTAACACATATATATGGAATCTAAAAAAAAAAAAAAGAAAAGAAAAAAATCGTTCTGAAGAACCTAGGGGCAGGACAGGAATAAAGACGCAGACATAGAGAATGGACTTGAGGACACGGTGGGGGGGGGGGAAGGGTAAACTGGGACAAAGTGAGAGAGAGGCATGAACATATATACACTACCAAATGTAAAACAGATAGCTAGTGGGAAGCAGCCACATAGCACAGGGAGATCAGCTCGGTGATTTGTGACCACCTAGAGGGGTGGGGTAGGGAGGGTGGGAGGGAGACACAAGAGGGAGGGGATATGGGGATATATGTATATGTATAGCTGATTCACTTTGTTATACAGCAGAAACTAACACACCATTGTAAAGCAATTATGCTTCAATAAAGATGTTAAAAAAAAAAACTAGCATCGTGATCTTCCTGAGTTTTCCCTCCCTGAAGCAACACTGTTTCATAGGACCCAGGTGACTGCTTGAAAGCTTTTCCCATCGCTGCCAACCTATTGATTTAGAAGCGCTCTTCAGATATTTAGGGGTAGAGGATGACCCCAATCCCCAACTCATCCCGTGTGTATGTAGAAAGATGAAATCAAACACCTTCATGGTTCATGACCCAGGGAGGGACATCCACCTACAGCTGGCAATATGTCCACAATGCATTTGTAAAAGTCCTCAGGCAGCATGTAAAGAAAATGTGCAGATGCTAAGAGGAGAGAAATTAATAGCCACAAAGAAAAAGTGTTCCCCTGCAAGTAGCAGAGCTAGACAAAAGAAAACTGGGCAGAGTCCTATGAAGTTAGACAGTATACCCAGGGACCAGAGGATATACCTAATGTGGCAGGTGTACTGGTAAACTTCAGTTACAGCTGTAATTGAACCAGTGTGGGAAAGGCTGCATTGGTCTCCCCAGCTACAAAACCACATCGGAATACACCACCATTTTCAGCAAAAGTCAACAAATCACACACCAGTTGTGGCACATGTTAAAGGAAACTGTTCTGCAGAAAGGTGACACATCAAAACCATAAGGTGGTATAATTTATACTTACATTCACTTGGTCAAATTGTTACTACATGTATTTATAAGCTCAACTATGTGCCTAATCAGAATTTTGGAAATGTGTTGAAAGACCAGATCATTTTCATTTCCTAGTAGTCCTTATATTCTACTGAAAGAAAGCCCGGACCTGTTTTTCTTTTAAGGCTTTATTGAAATGAGTTTAAATATTTCCATGTGAGAACATAGTAAGGGCAATCGATGACAGGTTAATTTAATTCGGATTGAAACTTTGGAAAATTGCCTCCTACTCCACCATTCTGAAATGTTCAGTGCTAAACATTTGTAAAATGTCCTACAAAGCCAGTCTGCTCTGACACAGAAATAGTATATATTCTCCAAATCCTCCAACCAACAATCTTCTAGTCATAATGAAGTAGCATAAGATACATACTTGTTTTTTTAACCACAATATGGCCAAACAATGTGATTCTAAGAAAGCTTAACACCCGAAAAAACACTTCAATGCACTTTGTATCAAAAGCTAATTGCAAAGAAAAATATGCCAGCAAGAGTTGCAATATTAAGATGATGCAGAGACTTTTCTTCTCCCAGAGACTTTATTACGAACTCCCATGGTGCAATTCCAAGTTTCTAAGTGACCTGTAGAATAAAAAGATAATTTTTGTATCAAGCACATCAATTTAACATGGACACAGATATTAGCTTTCAATCTATAGGGAGTTAAGGTCAAATATCAGATACCAAATTACTGACAAAGATGAATTAAAATAAAAGTGGGTGCAAAAGAATTTCCATGGAATTTTTCTCAGACATCTGGAAATTGAGTTATATTTCTCAATTAAATACAATATATGATCCCACACAGGGAAAAATATATAAAAAAGGACAGTATTGGTCAATTGACAAAATTGATACCTAGATGGTAAAGTATCAATGTTAAATTTTCTGAAGTTGATAACCATCCTGTAGTTATTTAAGAGAGTGACTTTATTCTTAGGAAATACACTCTGAAGTATATAGGGGTAAAGTGATATGGTGTATATAACTTCAGATGGCTTAGAAAAAGTTTTATATACTCAGTATAAAATGTATACTGAGGGGCTTCCCTGGTGGCACAGTGGTTGAGAGTCGGCCTGCCGATGCAGGGAACATGGGTTCATGCCCCGGTCCGGGAAGATCCCACATGCCGCAGAGCAGCTGGGCCCGTGAGCCATGGCCACTAAGCCTGCACGTCCGGAGCCTGTGCTCCGCAACGGAAGAGGCCACAACAGTGAGAGGCCCGCGTACCGCAATAAATAAATAAATAAATAAAATGAAATATATACTGAGAGAAAGAGAAACAAAGAGAGAAGAGAATAAAAGAGTGGGACAGAGACAGAGAGAGAAAAATGGTAAAGATAATGAAGCAAAATGTTATGGTAACAATTAGCAAAGGTGAGTAAAATGTATATGAGAGCTCTTGGTACTATTTTTGCAACTTTTCTCTAAGCTTGCAATTATTTCCAAATTAAAAAAATAATAAAAATAATACTTCTTTTCACTAACCATGACCAAAGCAAATCATTTCTTTGCCCCTCAGCAGTTGTGTATTGTGCCTGCACTATACTATTTTGAATTTCTTATATATTGCTTTGAATTTAAACTTATGTTGCCCTCTTTCCATTTCTGATAGAGAAGTGTTAGTCTCCAACTATGAAAATGGAATCATTGATTTCTCTCTGCAATTCTAATAGTTTTTACCTCACATAGTTGGATGTTCTGTTGTTTGATGCGCACACGTTAAGGATTGTTACGTCTTCTTGGAGAATTGACCCCTTTATCATTATGTAATGCCCTTCTTTATCCCTAATAACTTTCCTTGCTTCTAAGTCAGCTTTGTCTGAAACTAATATAGCTAATTTTCTTTTTTAAATTAGTTCTAGCGTGATTTATTGTTCTCCATCCATTTACTTTTTTTTTTTTTTTTTGCTGTGCTGTGTAGCTCGCAAGATCTTAGTTCCCTGACCAGGGATTGAACCCAGGCCACCTCAGTCAAAGCACCAAATCCTAACCACTGGACTGCCAGGGAATTCCCTACATCCATTTACTTTTAATCTATATATGTCTTTATGTTAAGAGGGTGCCTTATAGGCACCATATAATTGGGTCTTGTTTTTTGATCCACTCTGACAATTTCTGTCTTTTTTTTTTTTCTTCTTCATAATTGTATTATAAAAATTTTCATACAGAAACGTTGAAAGAATTGTACAATGAAGATACATATGCCCACCACCTGGATTCTGCAGTTAAGAGTTTGCTGCATATATGTCTAACTGAATCTCTTTGCTGTACACTAACACAACATTGTAAATCAGCTGTACTTCAATTTAAAAGTTTGCCATATTTGCTATATTTTCTTTAACATACATCTTTAACACATCTGCAGTGATGGGAATGCTCTGTGCTGTCCAGATACAGTAGTCTGTGGCTATTGAGTTCTGTCTTTTAATTGGTGCATTTAGACCTTTGATGATCAAAATGATTACTGATATAGTAGAATTAATATCTATCTTAGTTGTTAATGTTTTCTATTTGTTGCCCTTGTTCTTATTTGTCTTTCACTCTTTTTCTGCCTTTCCAAGGATATGGCGTTGCTCATACCCATTTTGACTAATAAATGAGCTACTAATACCAATACAGTACAAAAGAAATCTTGAAAATTGTTTTCTAGAATACCTGGATTGTTAAAAAATAATTTCTCTTTTTCCCTTATTGAAGAAATTCAGTGACTGGAATTGAAATTTCTGAATAAGGCATTGATATCTTGCAGTTAAAAAAAATGTTCATCAGCTAAAAGACATGATACAATATCCATAAGCCACAAAAGAAAAGACTAAGGGCTTCCCTGGTGGCACAGTGGTTGAGAGTCCGCCTGCTGATGCAGGGGACACGGGTTCGTGCCCCGGTCCGGGAAGATCCCACATGCCGCGGAGCGGCTGGGCCCGTGAGCCATGGCCGCTGAGCCTGCGCGTCCGGAGCCTGTGCTCCGCAACGGGAGAGGCCACAACAGTGAGAGGCCCGCGTACCACAAAAAAAAATGTTAGAAATAACAAAAAAAAGAAAAGACTAAGAAGCTTAAACATATAAATGAAAAATTTCTTCAAACAATAAACTGTGAAAGTGTATTTTTCATACATTTAATAAACTATTTAATTTATTTATTTGTTATTTCTAACAAACTAGATAGATGTGCGTGTATGTATATGTACATGTATGGCAAATATTTGAATTGAAAATTATTAATAGTTGTTATTTCTGAGGAGTAGGACAAGGATATGGGAAAGTGAGGATTCTTTTACTTTTCATTATCTATATTTTGTACTTTTGAAATTTTTACTGTAAGCATGTATTACTATTATAGTTGAAAAACTACTTTACAACCCGATCAAAAAATGGGCGGAAGAACTAAATAGACATTTCTCCAAAGAAGACATACAGATGGCCAAGAGGCACATGAAAAGCTGCTCAACATCACTAATTATTAGAGAAATGCAAATCAAAACTACAACGAGGTATCACCTCACACCGGTCAGAATGGCCATCATCAAAAAATCTACAAACAATAAATGCTGGAGAGGGTGCAAAGAAAAGGGAACCCTCTTGCACTGTTGATAGGAATGTAAATTGATACAGCCACTATGGAGAACAGTATGGAGGTTCCTTAAAAAAACTAAAAATAGAATTACCAAATAACCCAGCAATCCCACTATTGGGCATATACCTGGAGAAAACCATAATTCAAAAAGACACATGCACCCCAATGTTCATTGCAGCACTATTTACAATAGCCAGGTCATGGAAGCAACCTAAGTGTCCGTAGATTGATGAATGGATAAAGAAGATGTGGTACATATATACAATGGCATGTTACTCAGCCATAAAAAGGAATGAAATTGGGTCATTTAGAGAGATGTGGATGGACCTAGAGACTGTCATACAGAGTGAAGTAAGTCAGAAAGAGAAAGACAAATACCATATATTAACGCATATATGTGGAATCTAGAAAAATGGTACAGATGAACCGGTTTGCAAGGCAGAAATAGAGACACAGACATAGAGAACAAACGTATGGACACCAAGCGGGGAAAGGAGGTATGGGATGAATTGGGAGATTGGGATTGACATATACATACTAATATGTATATAATAGATAGTTAATGAGAACCTGCTGTGTAGCGCAGGGAACTCTATTTAGTGCCCTTTGGTGACCTAAATGGGAAGGAAATCCAAAAAAAGAGGGGATATATGTATACATATGGCTGATTCACTTTGCTGTACAATAGAAACTAACACAACATTGTAAAGCAACTATACCCCAATAAAAATTTAAAAAAAAGAAAAAGAAAAGCTACTTTATTAAGTACATTCCTCAAGAGTTGGAAGAGATGCCTAAAGTACACAAATAATAAAGCATGAAAAACCCTCACGAATGTGGTTTCTGCTGTTTGATTGTCAAGAAGGGGCCTTATGAGAGGGATTCATGTCAGGATCTGATCCTATTGCAAAATGGGCACTTATTCTTTTGACACTCCTGGGCTTACAAGTATCGATTAGCCTATTGAAATGGTTGGTCCCTAAAACGAGCCTCTCAGGCAGTATGGGTAGGGCACAGTGGTTTGAAAGCACTCACCTAAGGACCATTCACTTACTGCCAATTCACTAATCAGTAATAATTACTGAATATTACTGCCTGCAAAGCATTTTATACACATGTAGGAAATAATAAGGAAATAAAAGATCTGCTTCCATCAAGAAGCCAACAGTCTTCAACGGTTATGGAAAAAAACATACAAGGAATGAAATTATACGTTCAAAATAACATACCAATGAGCAATCTTGAGAGCCAGATTTTCAGTACATAGGTGCATAGATGAGCCTCAAGGGGCTATGAACCTCTGTCTCAGAGATCTATTTTTTCATGATTAAGTTTAAGGTGTAGATTATCAGTGTATGTGTGTATGTGTGTGGATGTACGTATATGTTATTTCTGGAGTTATTACTGTTTTTTGATTTTCTGCTGTCTGTTTTACTTTCTAAAGCTTGCTATCCCCAAACTGACATCTTAAAAATTAACATCATCTTACTCAAAAGGATCTTAAGTAACAAAGATATAGTTCTAGAAAAGCTATACCTTCAAATCTCATTATAACAAAGACCTTTAAAAGAAAACTCAATATCATAAATATTTCCTAATAGCATGAGTTTTGTTACTAGAATAACACGTATTAAAGCCCTGATGTGACTAAAGATTTCAGGCAGTTCTTAAAGCATTTGCTATGATAAGGTTACATTTCTAATCAGTCAGTAGTTTGCCTCAGAAAATCTGAATAAACCCTGAGCCCTGTGTGACCCAGTCTATTCAGAGATTCACATTTTAAAAATGCATAGTATAGCAACCGAACTACATAAAAAGGAATTTCAGTTTTCACTTGTGTTTCTTGAAGCAAACCCAATTCATAACCCAGTGGTTCTGTTTTCAAAATTCCCCTTTCCCTTTCCTACCTTACAACCCTCCAGCTGACCCAGAGTCTCTTATTCAACAAAACCCTAAAATATCCCAGCCAGCCAGTCTGTACCACTTTTCTGATTCTTTCCCTGCTCAGCTTTGGTCTCTCTGACTTTTAAAATTTCCTTTTCACTTTGCACATTGCAATTGAGAACGCAGAGCTGGAACGGCAAAGAACCCTCCTTTCTTTCTCCTTACGTTCCAGCCCTGTCCATCTCTGACCATTCTCTGAATTCTGAAGCATAAATGTCAAAGGAATTAGATGGGCAGGGCAGAAGCAACAGAGATGCAAAACAGACAAAGATAAAATTTTCATTAGTGAGAAAGGGACCGAGAATAGGAACGTTTGACACAGATATTAATACAAATCCTCTCCTCAACACACTTATTTGAATCAACAGAATAATAGCTGATTAACTGTAGATAGTATTTCTCAAATGCTATAAAGATAATAATGGTCAATATTTATTTAGGATTTACTCTGTTCTCATCTCTCTCTCTCTTTTTTTTTTTTTTTTTTTTTTGCTGTACGCTGGCCTCTCACTGTTGTGGCCTCTCCCGTTGCAGAGCACAGGCTCCCGACGCACAGGCTCTGCGGCCATGGCTCACGGGCCCAGCCGCTCCGTGGCATGTGGGATCTTCCCGGACCGGGACACGAACCCGTGTCCCCTGCATCGGCAGGCAGACTCTCAACCACTGCGCCACCAGGGAAGCCCTCTTTTTTTTTTTGTTCTAATCTCTTAACATGCATAATATCAGTTAATCATTTCAACGACCTTAAGAGATAAGTACCATTATTCTTCCCATTTTGCAGAGGAGGAGAGGTTAAGCAACTTGCCCAAAGTCATACAGCTGGTATATTACACAGCGGGCTTTAGTTTCAAACCCAGAGTATCTAACTCCCAAAGGCTAGACTTTTAGCCACAATATAAGTAAAGTACTCCCCAAACACCTGGTATCAGTTGGGTTCAGTTTGCATTTTTAGACCTACTTTGTTCTTTGGCTGTGTGTCCAAAGATAAATTATTTTATGGTTTCCATTCTGTGACATTTGCTTCCTTTGTAGAGCTGCTGGTGGCATTTTGATTCGTTGCTCCCCTTCTTAACTTGACACCTAGAGACACATGTAGTCATCATGTCTGTATAAAAAGCATTTTTTAAAATGAGTCCACCTCAGTTTTACATCCTTCCCTTCTAGGGTGCTTTGCTTCCATCACCAAAATTTCTGAGAAATGACTTCCCTGATTTCAATGATGGAGGGAAATCAAGTCATAAATGCTCCTGATTCTTTTAAGTTCCACCAGACAGAAAGATGTTACCATAACAACTTTGACCTTACTTTGTAAGTACATCTCCTAGTTTTACTTAAATTTTTCTAAGCAATGGAAGTAAACAGGCTTACTCTGTTTGCGGGCATATTCTGCTGCTTTGGGTGCTGTTAACATGGCAAAAGGGTGCAAGGAGAGGTGGAAGGGTGGAGCTCTGGGAACCTGAAAAAAAAAACAGTTCTACTTTTAAAAGCTGCACCCACTTCGTGCTGTCCACAGCTGCTGGTTATAGCACTTGTTTCAGGGCTCGGCCTGTTTCCCCAACCCGTTGTCCTGACACGTTGTTACTAGCAGTTGAGGATCATGTTTCATGGGTCATGAACTTTCCCACGCTGCCTTTTGTTGCCGTTCTTTGCCTAGAATGTTCTTTCACACAATGATGCTCTTCACATGGTTCCCTTTACCTGGAATAGCTTTTTCCTCCTCTTCTGCCTAGAGGCTCCTACTTTTCCTTTAAGATGTGGCTCATACATCACCTTTTCTGAGAAACTGACCCCGATGTCTCCCCACCTCCCCTCTCGGGCGCTGGCACCCCACCCCCCAATCCCATCCTAAGGCCAAATTATTGACTCACTCCTCTGTGAACTCAAAACACGTCGTCACGTAGAACACCCCCAGTGTGCAATAGTTATAACCTGCTGTCTGCTGCATTGCACCGGAAACTTCCTCAAGGTTAGGACTGTCTGTCTCTTCAACCTTTCATTCATTCAACAAGTTTCCAGTGAGCACTACTGTGGGTCAGGCCCTGTTTTAGGAGCTGTGGTTGGTAAGACAGACAAGGTTCTTGCCTTTCCAGTGCTGAGTGAGGAGAAAAAACCAATAAACTATTAGGCAATCAGGGTACCCACACACTGTGATAAGTTTAATCAACTAAACCAGAGAACGTGCTAGCAAGTTACTGGGCAACTGCCACCTCACACAGAAAGGACAGAAAATTTGGATTAAACAATAAATGAAGTCGTGCTGTCTTTATAGACAGGACAGCTTATAGCCACCTCAGCAGGGCACGTCTAGATTTGACCTCAGCCTTTTATTCAAATGGCAAACATATTTATTGAGAGTTTGTGTCATATCCAGCATTGTAAAGAATTAAACATAAGCATGAATGGTGGCTTCTGACCTCAAGAAGCACGTAATCTATTCAGAAAGATGACCCTAAAACACAGAAAGTAATTACAAGGAGGCTTTGTATCTGTGTGGAGCAAGGGTGGCTATGATAACAGCCCTGCAGCGTGATACGTGCCACGTGTAAGAAAGAGAACCAGCTCGTATGGCATCCCTGATGCATTTTCTACCCTTAGAAGACTCAAGACAGGCTTTTGCAGTGGAATTCCCTGGTGGTCCAGTGGTTAGGACTTGGCACTTTCACTGCTGTGGCCTGGGTTCCAGGGAACTAAGATCCCACAAGCCGCGTGGCATGGCCAAAAAGAAAAAAAAAAAAAAAGACAGGCTTTTCCCTGTCCACTGGAGAAGAGAGAACCCGAGGAGTTTAAAGTCACTTCCAGCTCACATGTTCTATGACTCCTGATAATCTGATGATTCATGCAAGCAATTAATATGGCTTCCTGCGTGGTTTACAAGAAAAATTATTTTTCAAGTAGGATGACATTGAAATCCTAAAGCTAGAGTTAATCATGTGCTCTTTTTTTACTTCAAAGTTCCTTACTGAGATCTTCAGTGTACCACACAGCTAGCAAGTGACAGAGCTGGGACTAGACACCAGTCTGTTGGCCTCTGAAGAGTTTGCTTTGGATGTAAGTCTGGATAGAGTGAAATGATGGATGGTCAGACACTAGGATGTGGAAAGAAGAGATTCTGATGTTCTCTAGTTACCTGCCTTGGTCTTTTTCCTCTCTCTGTTACACCAGTTTTCACTCTCTCTGCCCCCCTTTCCTTTTCCCCTCTTTCTCTGTCAAAGGGAGCTGAAGAATATTTTTATTGTTTGCTTTATTTGTTGAAGGAAGATTTATGCTCCTTTTACTTCACTTATGCTCCTTTTACCCTCACTTGTGTGAAGTTCTTAGTTACATTTTTTTTCCCTATGGGTCCATGTTCCTCAGCAGAAAAATGGCTCCCTGTCAGCCCAAACCAGCTCCCTTATCGGGAGTAGAACGCGAAGCGTAACAGACTTGAACAATTCTGAGTCCAGGAGGCCTTTCTGTCACTAGGTGGCAGCAAATAGCCCTGAGGAAAGCCATCAAGCCCACACACAGTACCCATGTGGTACCAAAGTGGCCAGTTCCAGCGGCCAGAAATGCTACATAATCTGATTAGTATTCAACAGCGCTTTAAGCTCTTGTGTGGGAAGGATTTTAGCTGTTGCTTAGGAGACATTTTATCCGAAGGAATCAAAAGCGATTCATATACACGCAGCAGTTAGAGAGGAACCTTTGTCAATAACTTTTTTTTTTTGAACAACCACACCTCCTAGTTAAAACCATTTTTTTGAAGTTATGTTAAATCCCAAAGGACTGTTTTAAAATAGCTCTTACAATTTAATCTTTGAAATGCTCCGTTTCCATTAAGAGGTCCTGCTAAGTTAAGATGTGGAGGGGGTGCCTGAGTAGAGCCGACGTGTAGCCACAAGAGAAAGGCCTGAGCTGGCATCCTTGAGTCAGTGAGGAGCTTGTGAGGTCCGCAGGGGTAGATGATCCTCAGATGCTTATGTCTGTATCTCACATCATCTCATACCCTTTGTGAGAACTTGCTATCTAAAATAGGCAAGGTTTATAATGTATTAATAATACAATGGATGCTTGATGAGCTATTTAATTTTTGAATATTTAGAGAAATGGTTCTTAATTAGCTGTGATTTTGCCTCTTAGTGGACATTTGACAACGTTGAAAGACATTTTTAGTTGGCACATAACGGGGCAGGAGTGGGAAGCTATTGGCATCTAATGGGTAGAGGCCAGGGATGCTGTGGGATGCTACATCCCACAATGCACTGGACAGCCCTGACTCCACCCCCTACACACACAACAAAGAATTATCTGACCCAAAATGTTGAGAAGCCCTGATTTAGAGGAATATAGAGGAAATCAGATACACCCCCTTCCCCCTGGGTACCAGAACCTTAACCATAGCTATTATTTTGAGGTTACCATGTGCCAAGCACGAAGGACTTTACTGATACAACTCACCTCATTTCCCACAGAAACTCATCTTCTGGTCCCTGTTTTTACAAATGAAATCAAGGCGGATAGAGCTTAGATTAATCCTTGCCCAGGATTAATCTGCTGATAGCTGGTAGAGCTGGGGTTCGAACCCAGGCTACCTGGCTCTAGGATTCTCATGCTTAACCCTTACACAAATGGCCTGTCAAGTACAGGACACTCATATTCTGTAACAATAAACAAACTCAGGTCTTTGAAGGAAAGCCCCTGAAACCCAGTCCCCCTAAAACCAAGTTCCTCTGCTGAGTTATGATTAACCTCTCTATCCAAAACATTATTCTGTTTCTTGTCCAACACCTGTTCCCCTCAAGATTGAGGAGTATCAAAGAAAAGGGGGGACTGAAACCGAGCAGGACCCTGTGGAGCCCTCCTGGACACCAAAGCCTTTCCATGTCCCCCATTTTTTGTTTGTAGGAAAAAAACATCAGACATTCCCTGAGTTCCAAAGGGCAGATTCAAACAGTTACCAATTAGGGGAGTGACTGAACGCAGAGAGAGAGCAGTAGTGCAGAGATGGGGGCTGGTCCTGGTTCCTCTTCAGGGGATGTGCATGGCAATCTGATACGTATCTCTGAGTTCTTCTATGGGAACTAAGGCTCCCACCCTGGTGGAGGAGGTCACTTCAGGCTGAGCACAAGCACACGGACCTCAGACTGGTTGGAACCAGAAGGCTGATGAATGAGATTCCCAGAACACCACCCAGTTACCTCATCACCAACCAATCAGAGGAGGGTTACATACTCTGCAGCCCTCCCCCCAAATTTTGCCTATAAAAACGTCTTCCCTGAAACCCATCAGGGAGCTCGGGTCTTTTGAGCCTACGCTGCCCCGTTCTCTTTGCTCAGCCCTGCAATAAACTTTGCTCTGCTCCAAACTTAGACGTTTCGGTCATTTGGTCTCACTGTGCATCAGGCATGTGAACTTCAGTTCGAGAACACCCCCTCTCTGAGGTACGATTTGTTTCCCTGCAGAACTGGTCATTATGTAGTCTACCTGTACATCTGGACTTTTTGTTATTGGTAACTGATTGTGAAGACAGAGACTGTGAAGAACAGAGAAGGTGCTGAATAAAGGCTCTTTAATGAATGAATGAAAGGCCGGATGGATGGATAGAGACTGGCCAGCCCGCTCCTGTTCTGGCCCCTTTAATGAACCTGGCTCATCTGAGCTACTCTGACACCCATGTTTGCAAACCTTCTTGATGGATAACCCAGCTAAGACTGGAGGGGTTCACAGTGCCATTCCCTCCAGGATGTGATTTTCTGTATTTGCTCTCTGGCCACTTGAGCTGAGACCAACCAACCAGAGGTGCCTACGGCCTGCTCTAGACCTCTCCCAGGCACAGAAGATGAAGGGGGAGAAAACACAATGTCTGAAGCAGAGGAGCTTGGGCTCAGATATTTATATGTATGTGTTGGCGGGGAGGGTTTGAGGAAAGGGGAGAAGAGGGCAGCCTGGAAGGGAGAAAGCTGCGGAAAAAACGAACAGGAATGAAGCAGCATGGTTTGCTTGTCTCTGTAAGAACACAGAAGAGCTGGGCTTTCTTTAAAAGCCAGGAACAGCTTGGGTCTCTGAGGAGCACTGAGTCTGGTGTGGCTTATACCTCAGCCAAGGTAGAACGTCAGCTCCAAGATATGAGATCCATGAGAAAGTCATCTTTTCTGACTCACCCACCCTTGTATCCCTGCACCTACAACTATATTGAATGAATGAGTGAGTGAATGGATGAATGGATAGAGTTGAAACCAGAGTGATCAGAGAGGAGGTGCTGATTTCCTCTGTAATCAAGGGAACTTGGGTCTCAGGACCAGGCCAGCTTACATACGGATTAAGGTGAGAGGGCCATTGGATTCAGTTACAACACTTCTGAGGAAATGCTCGACTCCTAAGCTGGCCCTGGTGAACTTTTTACTTTATAGGATCCCACTGTCTGCAGTATGGTCTGCAGGTAAGAGAACAAAGGATGCAGGAATTCCTGTGGCCGTAGCCCTGCCCCTGACCTCGCCTCCCTTCCAAATCCTGGTGGGGGGCATTGAAAGCAGCTGTGTGAGTAGAAGTCCTCATGTGAGGGTGTGGGTTCTCCCTGCTTCCCTCCCTGACTCCCTCCCACTACGCATCCCTGCCAACCCCACCCCATCTGCCCTTTCTTCTTCCCTTTTCTAGAAGTATCTAAAGGGATTGGTAGTTCACCTCTAAATAGAAGCCCATATGTTAAATGTTTACTAAAGGTTCATACATTCATAAACAGCAAAACTGACTGTAAAGATCATTCAGAATACTCCGTTTCTGTTTTTGTTTTTTTAAGATTAGTATACGGAAGCCCAAAGAAGGAAAGGGACCCAGTCAGAACTCACCCTGGGTCTCTGGACTCCCAGATCGTTAGTGCTTCTATTAGACTGACTTCCAAGTAGTCTTGTGGGCAGGAGAAATGTGGCAGCAGTAAACTAGATAATTTCTCATGAGAATGAATGTTGTAGATCTTGTCCTAGTGCTAGAAGTTATAGTACATCATACAAGAGGAGCGCTTGGACTTACCAGATCCACATTATGAAAGGTGTAAGTGAGAAATTCTGTTAGTCAGAGACAGAGGCAGAATCTAGACTCTAAGCCTGGTGCTCTATTGGCTGCCTCTGTTTGGCCTTCCATAAACTGCATTTGGTATTGTGAATATAGTCCTCTACCTAAGGAAAGCATCTTACATTTATTACCCAAGTAAGATATGGCTACATCTGGTTTTATCCATCATGATATAAAACTGTTATTTCATGCCTGGAAATGCAACATTATGAATTCATAAAATAAAGAAATTCTCTCTAAAGATCCCTTATATTGATAGTCTCAGGTCATCCCTACCTTGGTAGCACCAGAATTGGTAGAAGAATCAGCCCCATAAATTTTAAAGACTTCCTCAATTGGGATACTGTTCTGTTAAACAACAACGACAATAACAAAGATGTATTATCATACCATGGCTTTTCTTTTATTACAAAACAAAGCTATTATAGCTCCCATATATCCAGTACCATGCCTGGAGACCGTGGGCACCAAATAAATGTCTTTTAAACAAATGGATAAATCAGAGTATCCTAATACCAATTATCTATGTGTTATTTTTTCCCCTTAAATAAATGTTTTCACAATACAATATAGAAGTCAATCTTTTTATTAATCTTTAAAAATAAAAATTTAATATTAGTAAATTCTACATATTTAGAAACATTGGTTGAAAAAGTAAAATAAATATTCATTAATATGAAAATGCACATTGTAGATACAAAATCCCCATGTATGCCAATAATGTTCTTTTCCTTACCATTAAGATTCCAGCATAAGACGATAAAATCATTGCTTCTCGTTCTCTGTGGTTTGGATATATGGGTCTGCCCCGAAATGGCATTTTCCTAAGGGGGAATATGAATGAATAAGAATGGAGGGTTTATTCTTGTTTTGTTTGACACCTGCTAAGGTTGTGACAATAAGTAATAAGTAATTACCAATGGCTGTGTGCTTTGCTATTCACAAAATTGATATGATTAATCCATCATCAGTAAAGTGTACACTTTGAATTTTGAATCATCCAACAGTGGTGACGAATTTGCCCTCATCTATCCACATTTCCGCAGCTATCAAATCCTGGCGGACTGGCCACTATGGTGGAAAATTGTGGTTTCACCAACCTATATCCTTTCCCCTTCTTGTGGCAGTTTGCTTGGGGGTAACTGCCTTAACCCCCTGTAAGCCTGTAACTTCCAGGGAAGCTGATGACACCCCTAGATTCCAAGGATGGAAAACACACTGTGGCCTAAATTAGCTAGCACCCCCAGATAAGTCAGAGCAAACAGAGCCATTGAGACACAATTCTGTGATTTTTAAAAAGTCCATTCTCCCCTGGCCTGAATGTTGTGATAAAGTGGGCCGAAACTAGGAATAGCGTCCATGCAGAGGAAATAGCCAAGAGGTAGATCCTGATGACCTGGTTTGAGTTTTGAATTAAGCCATGCCTAACGAGGACCTAGCCGTGGACTTTCCAGATACAGAGGCAATAAATCTCTCCTCCCTCTCTCCTTTTTAAAATTTATTTATTTTTTTGCTTAAGTCCGTTTAAACCGGATTTTCTGCTTATTACAACTAAATACTGATACAACCATTCAGCACCAGGTGTGTGTTCTAAAGTCACAGAGCAGAAAAAACAGCTGGCCTCCAGGACACGCGGTTCAATCCTGGCCTCATTAGCTGCATGTTCTTCCTAACTGAGTGGGTCTGCTCGGCACACATGGGAGAAGATGCCAGTAATCCCGGCAAGGATTCAAACTGTGGTGATTCAAGCCGCTCAGCTCAGGTGCACATCTGGTTAAATGCTGAAGAAGTTGCGTTTAATAGTTCTTAGGAAAAGATTGCAGCCTTACCCACAGAACTGATCTTTTTTTTAAAAAAGTCAAGGCATGTACACAATAAAGCACAGTTTTATTTCTAAGGCAGAACGTTCTATGCAAGAAAGATCTGCATCAGACAGAAACCAACTCACAGAGATGCAAAATATGTAAGCATGTATATGACTTCCTTGAATCGACAACTGTCAGGGTTTCTTCAGGTTTCTAGTTGGAGGGGGATACGTACCCCATAGTATTTTCAAATCTGAGTGCCTTGCGGTGAACTTCCTCTGTCATTACTCACAGTTAAAAGAAAAAGAAAAAAAACTATTCAACTTACACTTTCTCCCACTCCAGCCAAGTTAAGTCTTCTGAGTGATCCAGCCACTGCAGAGCAACATTGATGGCCAAGTCATAGTGTGCCTGGAAGCAGGAAGCACAGACAGCAAAGGAATGGGCTGAGACATTGGCCGAAGCACGTGCTAGGCACAATGGCAATGGCACTGCTAAGCCTATTCTACTCGTTTGTCATGTCCACAAAGGTGAGGATCACCAGCTGTGTCCAGTAACCTGATGCTTAGGCAGAAATAACTAGTGTTCTTCAGGCATTACATTTACCTCACACTAGAGCAGTGTGTGTGTGTGTGTGTGTGTGTGTGTGTGTGTGTGTGCGCGCGCGCGCGCGCATGCAAACGCACGTGCGAGCCAGAAATGATAGATTCATGGAATACTAAACTGGAAATCAGGGAATCTGGGTTCAAATCTAGGTATTGCCAACAACTCATGGTACCATATCCTTGGGTGAGCAACTGCTGTTCTCTGGGCCACAGTTTCCTTGAATTTTAAAATAGAAAAAGGGGAAGATAGAGGAAGAGGGACACAGAGAACAATTTCTAATTCTGTGGAACATCAGAACTGAGTGCCCAGGGTCACAGGGGAGGTGGTGTGTCCATCTGAGGAGCTGGGGGAATCCCGGGAGGCTTCAGAGAGGAGGCATCAGTGGAGCTGGGGCTTGGGGAATGAGGAGAATGTCTACAGGTGGAGAAGCACCTCCCAGGAGGAGGGTCCAGCGGAAGCAGAGAACTGGAGGTAGACCAAGTGACTTTCTAAGAGTCTTAAATGCAGTAAAAAGCTGAGGACCAATTCCATGTTCATTCCTATCCTCCCCACTACCTTTTCCTGATAATTTCTAAGCATCTTTGCCATTTGTCTATCAAAACATTCCTTTTCTCCTCCCCACCTCCAGCCCCAGTAAAAGGAAGGTCAGTTTTGTTTCTGTGTTTGTAGATGGGTTCCAAGGCTCTATGTAACTGTAACATTGTGTAAACAATGTAATTATAACAATGTAATTATTTCTTTCAGGGAGTGAACCAAAGTGAAAAGGAAGGAAGGAAGGAAGGGAGGGAGGAAAGAAAGAGAAAGAAAGAAAGAAAGAAAGAAAGAAAGAAAGAAAGAAAGAAAGAAAGAAAGAAAGAAAGAAAGAAAGAAAGAAAGGAAGGAAGGAAGGAAGGAAGGAAGGAAGGAAGGAAGGAAGGAAGGAAGGAAAGAAAGGAGGAAAGAAAGAAAGGAAAGAAAGAAAGGAGGAAGGAAGGAACGAACGAAGGAAGGAAGGAAGGAAAGAAAGGAGGAAAGAAAGAAAGGAGGAAAGAAAGAAAGAAAGGAGGAAAGAAAGAAGGAAGGTAGGAAGGAAGGAAGGACCATGCTCACTTGTTGAAACCTAATACAAAGATTGATGCCTGGACCAGCAGCACTGACATCACCTGTTTGTTCATTAGAAATGCAAATTTCCAGCCCCACCCCTGAACTCCTTAATCAAAACGGTCTTGTAATAAGACCTCATTAAAGTTTGAGAAGCACTTATCTAATTGATTTAATTTCTCCATTTAATATGTGCACAGAGAAGTAGTTTAGAACACCAAGCCTTAACTGCTCATTCAGCTCCAGAGAAATCAGCCAGGGAAGGGGAGGGGGTGGGGAGGGACAGGTAATTTCTTCTTCCTCATTAGTGCAAGAATAGTAAATGGGTAGCATAAAAAGCTGAGGGTTTACTAATCTCTTTTGGATTAGATCTTTACATAGCTTCCTTAATTTATGTGAAGTGAACTTTGATTACATAGTATGAATCTGAGTTTCAACATGTATAATATAATAAAAAAGGATTTTAGGATTATTCAATTATTTGATTTTCTCCATAAATGGTAAAAAATTATATTTGAGAACTACACGACAGTTAATCTCGTCAACAAGCTTTTAACATCATGTCTGTCACATTTAATCTTGTACTCGTTTTGCTTTTAAATCTTTTCTCTCCTAATAGTAAATAAAGAGCAAAAGTCTCATGACTTTAATTTTCTCATTCTTCTTGCTTTCAGTTTAATGAGTTGAAGAGACCACATGGAGAATCCTAGGTTGAGAAGATGAGGAAGAGGACATTCTGGGGGGATCAAGATTAGCCTTGCTTGCGATAGATATTAGATCCCCGTTCTGTCCCCATAATACACGTATGACACAGATGTGACTCGTGGCAGCATGCCTTTCTTTACCATATCATCTAGAAAGGTGAGTTGCCTTCTTCCTTTTGGGTCAAATTCATTTTCCCGAAGTCTGATGCCAATATAATCTCCCCTTAAAAGCAAGAGAGCAGGATTGAACCAGCGGGAAAGACATGGGAGCACGGTCTGCAGAAGAACATTCCTTCCCCATCCCTCCCTCCTCCACCAAATACAAGCGAAGTCACCAATGGCTCTGGTAGCTGAGTTAATATTCATTTTGATTTAAACAGACATTCTGCTACCTTGCAGGTTTAAAGTGTCTAACCATCATGAACAAATCACATTTATCGTAAAATTAAACTCACATAGAACCGAATTTCTAGGAAAGCAGGGAGTATGATAAATCCCCAAAGGCAGAACAGATATTACAAAACCGAAAGGATTGAGACCCACTATTTAAAATAAAGATTCCCTTGCTGCCCTTGCTAAATTCAGGCAGGATGTCCAAAGTTGATAACTTCCAGATATATGATATTCCATACAGATGTGTTCTTTTGCCTGAAGGCTTTTTGCCCATTAGAATGCAAATACCGTTAGGAGGAGTTATGTGTAAAAACATTAGTGATTCCACTTTAGTGTATCCTTATCAGATCCTTTCCTAACGGACTTTTAATAAGGGGAGGGTAGAATAAGCGCCCTGGGAGGTGAATAGAAAGGAGTACTACCCTGGGAAAGTCAAGAAGACGGAATGGATATAGGAAAAAGGACTCTGGGGTCTCCAAGGTCGATCTCACAATGTTACATAAGGACAGTTCTCTTTGTCAAGGTCTTTACCAAACACTTTGGGCAAGTTCCTCTGCTGGGGATAAATTTGCTTTAGGGTTCTAAAAGCCCTTCTTCTGAGTCATTAAGCTATTCTAGACTGATAAAAGTTCTTGAAATTTTGCTTTGTAATTCCAAGACACTTTATTTAAAGTAGCCTAAATAGATTCTTTGGGTAAAATTAAACTATATATACATAAAAAATTATATTTATTTCAGTTTTGAAATTCCAGTTCTTTGGATGAGATATGTAGAGGAACTGGCATTCCTAATCATGGCTTGTTCTTTATTATGTTGACCTCCAAGCACATACATGTAAACATGTGTGAATTCATACATATTTTATTGCAGCATTTCTTTTTTTTTTTTTTTGCGGTACGTGGGCCTCTCACTGTTGTGGCCTCTCCCGTTGTGGAGCACAGGCTCCGGACGCGCAGGCTCAGCGGCCATGGCTCACGGGCCCAGCCGTTCCGTGGCATGTGGGATCCTCCCAGACCAGGGCACGAATCCATGTCCCCTGCATCGGCAGGCAGACTCTCAACCACTGCATCACCAGGGAAGCCCCTACTGCAGCATTTCTTAAAGAACTTGTTAAAAGATAATTATCTTAGTAGGCAGAGAAAGGACATTTAATGGAGACTATGATAAGAGCTCTAATAAAAGGGTATTATTGTTGTGCCTATAATCATGAAATAGAACATAATAACCTTTTTCTCCTCTTTTTATATGGTCTGTGATTTTCACCAACCTCTTAACAAAGTACCAAGTCAAAGAAAAGCTACCACAGGAGGAAAAAAATTTCCATGGGAAAACTTAATGTTTTCTTTATGTGTTTAAAACAAAGTTCGGAGGGCAGAAAATGGAGATAAATTATTTAATCAATAAGCCTGACAACAGAAGAAGCAGAGTCTGCAATTTAAATGCTGGGCCCTTGGGTACATTTTTCCAGAAATCTCTCCTATATCTTTTACCAGTCGGGCCCTTTCAAAGGCATACCCTGCCCAGCACAGGCTGGGACTGTGGGCTCAGATCTTAGACTCTAGAATGGGGATGCCTCGGATGTGCACGCTGCTGGCAGAAGCATCCTCCCAAGAGGTTCAGCATCCTGCTTTGCACCACATGTGAGGCCTCTTGGGCAGGAGACAGAGGCCAGATCATCTGGCTTTCTCCTATAGCCCAGGAACAGATTCTTCCTTAGGTTTTTACCCCACTGCCAATATCCAGACCATCTATGACATAAACCCCACCAAATGCTCAGTGCAGTAAATGTAAGTTATTCTCAATCAGACTTACAGGAGTTTTCTCATTTCCTTCTTTAGTAGCCTTCTTTCCATGATTAAAGGCTTATCCAGCTGAGCAGGTATCTGCAGCTACACTGCACCTGTTTTCCTTTGGAAAGACCCAGCCTCTCTGAACCTAGAAGCTACAGCAGCAAATCAGAGAGAATTTGAGTTAGGGATGCTATCACTCCTAATACCAGTCATGGAGTCCTAGGCTCTGGAAGGGATCCGAGAGTGTGCAGGCCTCTTATCCAGCAGGTTCCAGGTCAGAAAGCTGTCTGGAGGCCAGCGCACTGTACCTTGAGTTGATCTGACACCTCTTATTCCTTCCACACTTTTCCAATATTCATCATTTACTTATTCTTGCCATAACCTTGCAAGTATCGATACAGACACAGCTTATGTAATCGTGGATGAGACTAGCTAGACAGAAAAATCCAAGCAAAGATGGCTTGTGATCTGATTATGTTTGAGTTCTGTGTGCATTCAACATAGTGACTCTCCGTGAACCTGCCTGGTTCCTGGCTCATGATGGAGGTTTCTATAGAACCCAGGTACAACTTCCTATGGCCAGCAGGTCCCAGTAAGAACGTGTGGTGATGGCAAAGGTGAGGCCATACCTTCAATTCTCAACCCCACATTGAACCAGAAATTAAAGTTCAGGTGATGGGGTCAAAGGGGGCCTGGAGTCACAAAAAGGACCTAATTTTAGAAATCATCACTATTGAATGGAGTGCCCAGGGAGAGGTATAAACGGGATATCAACTTTACCTGCAATGTTTTGTTTCTTAAAAAAGATTTAAAGCAAGTTGTAATGGTTAATTAATTTTATGTGTCAACTTGGCTGGGCTACTGTGCCCAGATATTTGGTCCAACATTATTCTGATTCTTTTTGTGAAGGTGTTTTCTGGATGAGATCAGCATTTAAATCAGTAGACTCTGAGTAAAGCAGATTACTCTCCATTATGTGGGTGGACCTCATCCAATCAGTTGAAGGCCTTAAAAGAACAAAGGCTGACCTTTCCTGAGCAAGAAGGAATTCTGCCAGCAGACCGCCTTCAGACTTGAATTGCAACTCTTTTCTTTTTTCTTTTTTTTTCTTTTTTTTGCGGTATGCGGGCCTCTCACTGCTGTGGCCTCTCCCGTTGCGGAGCACAGGCTCCGGACGCGCAGGCTCAGCAGCCATGGCTCACGGGCCCAGCTGCTCCACGGCATGTGGGATCTTCCCGGACCGGGGCACGAACCCGTGTCCCCTGCATCAGCAGGCGGACTCTCCACCCCTGTGCCACCAGGGAAGCCCTAGACACTTTTTTTTAATTGTAACATATAAACATTAAACTTTATTCGATTCAGCTCTCCAACAATAATCGGAGAGGAAACAGGATGCCACTGATTTAAATAAATTCTTCACCGAATTGGTTTAATTATTTTGGACCATTCTTGCTGTGGCTGCATCTGCTAAAGCCTTGGATGGGACGTAAAAATGGGAATAAAGTCAGAGCATTCCATGGGAATGGATTAACTCTAAAGAGAGTAATGTTGCGCCCTACGGGAGAATCAGTTGGGAGAGGACACCGCAAGCCAGAAAGGTTGCCTGGTGGCCTAGACAAGGAAGAGTGCTGCACCTGGGGAGGCCAGACGCCAGAATGTGGAGTCCATTCCACCACTGACTGCTGTGGCCATGGCCGTGGCCAAGCCTCCTGGCTCTTCTGCACCCCAGTCTCAGGTGTGATCTAAAATGTGAAGAGCCTGGTTAACAGCACCCAGAGCGCCTTTCACCCTAACATTCCACAACTCCATAAAGGCTGGCATGTGTTATCATTCTTCTAACTCAAAAATTTAAAAAACATTTGTTGGTAGAACATCTGTCCTACCTCAGTTCCTTGACTGGGGTGTGGCACTTTCCTTGACTGGAGTGGCACTTCCTTAGCTTAGATGACTTTTTTTTTTTTTTTGTGGTACGCGGGCCTCTCACTGCCGTGGCCTCTCCTGTCGCGGAGCACAGGCTCCGGACGCGCAGGCTCAGCGGCCATGGCTCACGGGCCCAGCCGCTCCGCGGCACGTGGGATCTTCCTGGACCGGGACACAAACCCGTGTCCCCTGCATCGGCAGGCGGACTCTCAACCACTGCGCCACCAGGGAAGCCCAAGATTTCTCTTTAAAAAGCAAAAGATTTAGCGTTTGCTCTAACCTATTCTTGTTTTGTAATTCTGAGCCAGTCCTTTGAATTTCAGAAACACCAATTATAAAATGTGAGTCTCTTGGTTGTTGGGACAGCTTCCTCTTAGACCCATTCTTCCTCCCCCTTACCACTCAATGTGGCATAATATGCAAAGTTTTTTTTTTTTTTTTCCGGCCATACCACACGGCTTGCGGGATCTTAGTTCCCTGACCAGCAAATGAACCCGCACCCTCAGCAGTGAAAGCACAGAGTCCTAACCACGGGACCGCCCGGGAATTCTCATAAAGATTTTTAAAATATGAGCATCTTCCATTCCCACTAGGCTGGAGGTTAGGAGACCCTGTTGAGGCTACCTTGGACGAGTTCATTTTCCTCTCTGTGTTTTCGTGTTTCCTCCTCTGTAAAAAAAAGCACTGAATGATTGAAGAGGTTTCTGCCAGCTGTCCAGTTCAGTGACTTCCATGCATTGAGTCTCTGTGCCTGGTTGAAAGAGGACCATTTGCACAGACTCTGTTCAGCTTAGATTTGAATTCAGCCAGTTGCCCCTCTGTTCTGTCTATAGAATTTTAATGAAAACAAGACTCTGGCTGGAAATACACATAAAAGAGCTGCTGGAAAGATGTCAGCTGCCTCATGCATTAGCTGTTTCATAGAAACCACCCCCCCCCAGAAGTCACAGCCCCCATTTTCTATAGGAATATCATGCCCTGAAGAAAATCTGTACACTCCCTGCAGGTCCCCGCTCTGCACCCCGGCATCTATGGTACAGGTCCTTCAGACCGTGTTCTATTAACAGATTCCCCTTTCAGAATCTCTCACCAGCCGAGTGATCCCAATGCTTCTGTTCTCTCCGTGCTTCTGGAGGCGTGCTTGAGCATCCACTGGGCTGGGGCTCACAGGCATCCGGAAAATAGATGCTTTTTTTTTGGTTGCTAGGAAACGGTGACTGAATGAAAATAGTTTGTTTTTTAAATACACCCACACTCCCTGAAGGGGGAGAAAAAGTCATACATTTGGGACAGGAGTATGATCCCGACCTGAAGTTCACAGATCTTTTTTATCCGAGCAGGCTTCAGTTTCCCATCTAAATGATTCATGGAAAGCTGAGAGCGTGTGAGCCGTTCACCTCCCCCAGGGGTTTTTGTAGCGCTCGGCTGCAGACTCAGGAGTCAACTGGCCAAGCGAGGATTTCTGGGGGAGCCAGTGAACCTCGGGCTCCTCACAGGTAGGCTGATTCTACTTGGTGACCGTAGACATGGGGCAGGGGAAATCCTGAACAACTGTCACCATTTCTCTCCTGCTAACTGGTCTCCCTGCTCACACACTTAACACTTCCTCCCTTGCTTAAAGCTTGCTGATGATTTCCCATTGCTCTTAGAGTAAGATCTAAACTCCTAACCGTGGCCTGTGAGTGAGTGTCCTCTATGCCCTTGGACAGGGGCAGACTGTCACTCTGCCCCATCTAGTCCTGGGTGTCTGTTATCATTACCACTTAACTCTCTTTTCTACCCCTCTCCACCGTCCAAGTCTCTCATCTACCTGATATCTCAGGTGTTCTATGAGTGACAGTAACACTCTAGATTTGGATTTTTATAGGCTAGTTGTTCACTCCATATTGAATTTATATTGTACTCAGAACGTTCCAAGTTTTGTGAGCCTGAAATTTATACAATTTGGGGACGCTCTTTAAGACAAGGAATGCAAAAATGTGAATACAAGATTGAATGTTTATTTAGGACTATTAATCACCACAAGTTACACATTTGAAAGAGGTAACAAATACCACAAACATTAAAAATAAAGAAAAAAACTCAGTATTAATATTATCTTTATTAGCTCACCAACATACCCTAAAATCTTTTATTCTTGCATACTCTTTGATTACCTCTTGATGTGACAAAGATTTTGTAATAATTATTTTCTATAGAGAGATTGGAAAGAAAATTGTCTTTCCTCTAGTGTAGTTGTTTACAACTTATTTGAAATTATAAAGTATTAGAATAAACTAAAAGTTATTTTTCAGCTTATTGATTCCATGTTGGTAATGTCTCCTTCATTACGTTTTCCACAATTTCCTTCTCAGGAGATGCTCCTTCCTCAGGGCAACTCCTGGAAGACTTTAGCCTTGACCTTGCTAGGCTTCTTCACCCCTACCCTCCCCCTCCCCTCAATCCCACACCCACACCCACCTCCATCCCCCCCACCAGCTGAGGTTGCTGAAGCTTGTCCAACTCAGCCAAGTACTCGTCAACTTCAGTGTTCCCCTCCCCAGCTCTGATCCTTGGAGACAGAGAGAAGGTTCGGGTGCTCAGTGGTCCGTCATGGGCTGCTTGTTGCCAAGACTCATTGGTGGGACTTCCCTGGTGGCTGCTTGTTGCCAAGACTCATTGGTGGGACTTCCCTGGTGGCGCAGTGGTTAAGAATCTGCCTGCCAATGCACGGGACACACGTTCGATCCCTGGCCCAGGATGATTCCACATGCCGCGAAGCAACTAAGCCTGTGAACCACAACTACTGAGCCCTCGTGCCACAACTACTGAAGCTCACGTGCCTAGAGCCCGTGCTCTGCAACAAGAGAAGCCACCGCAATGAGAAGCCCAGGCACTGCAGTGAAGAGTAGCCCCTGCTCGCTGCAACTAGAGAAAGCCCGTGCAGAGCAACAAAGACCCAACGCAGCCAAAAATGAATAGATAAAATAAATAATAATTTTAAAAAGCCCAGACATTCTTTACTTCTAAAAAAAAAGACTCATTGGTGAAGGCAATGCTAGCAGTGTGCCTGTCCTGCCACAATGCCAGGACCACCTGCCGGGCACGGAGGGTGACCTCTGGCTGGGGCCAGGCTGCTGCCTCCTCCTCGCAACCCCCATGGAGGACACATTCAGCCTTGGAAGAACCCAGGAAAATGTGAGACCCTCCACCTTGGCTGCTTTAGCTTTTAGAGAAAACCCACCTCTCAAACTTCTTCATCTCAGGACATTAAAATCAAAACAAAACCACTCTTACACCTCAGTGAGGAAATTATCTGTTCTCATGGCATGTCCTTGAGGCAGGTGTAAAAATAGTATCCATGTTTTATACATAAGGAAACCACGGATGGAAAGGGGGATGGTTTGCTGGGGGAAGTCATTTTATCAGCTCTGACTTCCCAAGCACTGCATCTTCACTAGACATTTTAATGTCTTCTTTAAACTTTCTAAAATTCCTAAAATAGTCATGATAGCTGCATGTAATATATTGACTTGATACCGTGGAAATGGAATTACATTTTCACAGAATGTTGGTATGAATTTTTTGTCTTCATCAAAATGTATATTAAAATTACTGAAGAATAATACTACTACATAGTATGATAATGGAATAGTAACTCTGTCATTTGGGGTAAATTACTTAACTTCTGCACTTTATTTCTCTGTTCTTTAAAGCACAGGGAGAATCTACCTCACAGGTTGTTCCAAACATTAGAAAAACTTTCTATATATAAAAAATATTTTGACCTGAGACACTTACAGGTCTTTCACAGATGGTAGTCATTAATATCGTAGTGTTTGCATCTTAATTGTATTTATTCATCCTTTGCTCTTTAAAAGTACTCTCTTAGTGGTTTATGTTGAATCTCCTTATTTCAGTGGTAAGCTCCTACAGTGTAAACATCGTGTTTTCTATCAATATCTTTGTGCTTCTCAAATAAGATGCATAATAACACTTTGTGCTTATCATGCATTCACTAAACATTATCTGGAATGAGAAATATTTTTATGTTCTGAAGGTAATGAGAACTCCAAACACATTTAACAGACAAAATCTCTGCTCTCATTTTTGGGAATGTTCTTGCCCTTATTGGTTGAACAATTAGGGGGGTCAGCAGGGGTTGACCAGATGGTAGTGTTTTTAGCATTTGCATTTGGTAGGGGGAAAAAACCCTGCGTGCACATATAGATAGTGTATGGTAAGCCAGCATATGTGAGCATAGCTCACAGGTTTTACATGAAAAAAAAAAAAAGAAAAGGGACTTTCCTGGTGGTCCAGTGGCTAAGGCACCGCGCTCCCAAAGCAGGGGGCCTGGGTTAGGGAACAAGATCCTACATGCTGCAACTAAGAGTCCGCATGCCTCCACTAAGAAGAGTTGGCATGCCGCGACTACAGATCCCACATGCTGCAACGAAGCTCCAACGTGCCGCAACTAAGACCCGGTGCAGCCAAATAAATAAAATAAATAAATAAATAAATAAGATGAGTTTTAGTAATCCTCTCTGTGAACACAAGAGACCAGACATTGAAGGGTAACAAAGCTATGACTATGCTCACCCTAGGATTTTGACAAGTCTGAGCATATCTGGGCAAGTCTGGAGGACCAGGGATTGCAGAGTTAGACCAAGATTCTATTTGCATCAGTGGTTCTCAACATTGGCTGTACTTTAGAATCACCTGAGGTGCCTCTAAAACTCCCCAGAACAATTAACTCAGAATCTTTGAGAGTAGAACTCAGCCATCCATATTCTTTACATTTCTCCAGGGGTTCCTATAATATGCAGATGAGGTTGGGAAACATGTGAAAGACCTAGGAACATCCTAGGTAATGCTCCATTATTGCAGTTACACTAACCTTTAATCTGAGGGAAACTTTTTTTTTTTTTTTTTTGCGGTATGCGGGCCTCTCACTGTTGTGGCCTCTCCCGTTGCAGAGCACAGGCTCTGGACGCGCAGGCTCAGCGGCCATGGCTCACGGGCCCAGCCGCTCCGCGGCATGTGGGTTCTTCCCGGACCGGGGCACGAACCCGTGTACCCTGCATCGGCAGACGGACTCTCAACCACTGCACCACCAGGGAAGCCCTGGTTAGTGTTTTAAACAGCCTTCTTCCTCTATGACTTTGTTATAATTTCCTGTGTTTGAGGGCAATCTGAGGAGCCCCGTGATTATCCATGTGTACTCACAAACGACCCCTCTCCTCTTTTTGGATGGTTCTGCAGAATCCTTGAGCAAAGCCTGAGTATTTTTACTTGATCCAGGGTGTGAATTCTTTCTCTGAGTCTCCTCCACCTGTGGAGCAATTAAATGCCAGAATCCTGGGCGAATATGCTCAGAAAATCCTAGATACATGTGAATTTGCCGCAGGTACACAATTTAGATTTTCTCTGTGATTCGTTTCAAAAAGTAGAGCTTTTAGGTAAGTAAATAAGATTTGGGGAGAATATTCAAAGTAGTTAATTTAACTTTTTTTACGTTTCTTTTTAAGAGTGAGTAGTTAAAATGATACAACTAATTCTCAAATACACCTTGTTAAAAACTCAAATGGTACAGAGGTATACTGAATCAATGTGTGGGGACGTCCCTCCATTTCCCCCAGTAATCTTTGTTCTCTAGTTGTAAGTGCTATCACATCACTCAAGACACTACACTAAGCCTTTACATACACAAGTAAATACAGAAACACTTGTTTATTTTAATATAATTGGATTATACTGCTGTTTTTTGCAGTTCTCCCACCTTCTTAAAATATGTCTTAGAAAGCTCTCTTTATTAGGATATATAAACATATCTCATTCTTTTTAACTGTGGTGTATATTTCACAGTAAAACTACACTGTCATACATTCACTTGTTCCTCTATTGAGAGACATTTAGGATATTTCTAATTGTTTGCTACAATAAGCAATTTCGCAGTGACAGTTTTCTAAAAATACATATTTAACTTTGTGAATAAGCATGTCCTTAAGAGAGATCTTTCAGAGTGGAATTGTTGAATTAAGGGACAGGTGCATTTAAATATTGACAGAAGCTGATAGAATGGCTGTCTCCATTTACTTTCCCCCTAACATTGTGTGGAGTCATCAGTCTCACTGTCAGCTGAGTCTCCCTGTATGATGGGGCATCACCAGGATTTTGTGTGAGCAGACAAAGAGAGATTTTGGAAAATTTTCCAGAGTACATTGGACCCCTCAGCTATTGAAAGCAGTCCTTCAATTCCTGGGTTGTAGAGTTTGCTCCAGTAGGTGATGGAGGACAGGATTTGTATGCTTGTGGTTTCTGAGGTAAGCATTTCTTTTCATGTCTGTGAGGTTTCTTTCATAATGCTATGCTTTATTAATAAAACTTTCCAAGCACATTTCCTCCCCTCTGCAGCAGTTTGTGTTCTAAGTGTGGTTACAGCTGTCAGTAGGTCAGTTGTAATTATCTGATCTGGATTGCAACCCTGTCTCTCCTCCTAAACGACTCAGCGGGGAGAAGCCAAAACCATTTTTTAACCCTAAAAATCATTCCCTTTGGCTTTTCCAGAGCTTACGTAGGAAGAGAGACCTACTAAACTCTTAGCTTCTCTCCAGTGAATAGCTTCATTTATTGTTCAGTGGTTAAGGAATAACACTGATAGCTGGTATTCTGTGCTGTAACCCCCTCTAATCACACTGTGCTCTCTTGTCCCTGCAATAGTCCCAGCTCTCAACTTTGCAGGACCCTCCAGGCCTATCTTGAGCCAGGGAATTAAAATGCCATAGTTGTCTTTTTTTTTTTAGTTTATTTTATTGAGGTACAGTCGATTTACAATGTTGTGTTCATTTCTGCTGTACAGCGAAGAGATTCTGTTACACATAAATATACATTATTTTTCATATTCTTTTCCATTATGGTTTATCCCAGGATACTGAATATAGTTCCCTATAGGACCTTGTTGCTTATCCATTCTGTATATAAGAGTTTGCATCTGCTAACCCCGAAATCCCACTCCTTCCCTCCCCCACCTCCCTCCCCCTTGGCAACCACAAGTCGTTCTCTATGTCTGTGAGTCTGTTTCGTAGATAAGTTCATTTTTGTCATATTTTAGATTCCACATATAAGTGATATCATATGGTATTTGTCTTTCTCTGTCTGACTTACTTCACTTAGTATGATAATCTCTGGGCCCATCCATGTTGCTGCAAATGAAAATGCCATAGTTTTATGACACTTTATGGCTCCTATGACAATAAATTATCTGTAGTGGGGGAAAAAGCTGTGGAAAATTAATATGTGTTCTCCATATTACATGAAGTGGAGTGGTAATGGGTGGGGGGAGAAGAAGGCTGTAAAAATATTTGGATTTTAGATGTATTTTAGATCAGAAGTAGAAAGAAGAATGAAGCAGAAAGTATAACAACAATTTAAGAGGATTAACCAGAGGACATCATCTTGTTGAGCACTCGCTAGCTGCAGCATTTGCTTATTTCTAATCCCCATGACAACTCTATGAAGTAATGTCATTTCTTCGTCTGAAGATGTGGAGACTGAGGCTCAAAGTAGCTACATGACATGGCCAGAGGCTCATGAATGATAAGCAATTTTGCAGGATTTAAATCTATGTTCGCCTTGTTTCAGAATCTTTGCTGTTCTCACCATAGTACAGTTTGCTCCAGTCAAATGTGAATTTCAGTTAGAGTAAATAATTTTTTTTAGAATAAGTATGTCCCATATATTCCACAGGGTTATACTTATACTATAAAATTATTCATCATTTATCTGAAATTTAACTAGACAGACTGTATTTTTTTTTGTTGTTGTTTGTTTGTTTTTTGTTTTTTTCGGTACGCGGGCCTCTCACTGTTGTGGCCTCTCCCGTTGCGGAGCACAGGCTCCGGACGCACAGGCCCAGCAGCCATGGCTCACGGGCCCAGCCGCTTCGCGGCATGTGGGATCTTCCCGGACCGGGGCACGAACCCGCGTCCCCTGCATGGGCAGGCGGACTCTCAATCACTGAGCCACCAGGGAAGCCCCAGACTGTATTTTTATTTATTAAATCTGGCAACAGAAGACTCCCTAACCTACTAGAGCCAAGAGCAGGGGTGGAGGAGAGGAAAAGGTGAAAATCTCTCTCCCTCTTACCATTGTTCGTTTCCTTGTTTCTGGGTTCTCTTTATAGCTCTTTCCCTGCTTCTCTCAAGGCAGCATGACCCACACCTGGTGATATTCTCACATATGCCCTAGATTTTGATAGTAGTTTCTAGAGAGAATGTGACTGTTTTTGATGACCTGTGTCCTAAATCAATGGGCCAATTTGGACACCAAGGTTAAAGATTGCCAATCTTGTTTTACATAATGCAAAGAAGATGTTCCTTAGTTTTAAAGTTGTCAGATGTTAGCTTGGAAGATACAAAAATTATTCTAAAGGAAGGATATGCAAGGTGGTGGGGAGGCAATCGTGCCCAACCGTGATTAGATATAGAATTTGTTCTGCCGGGGTTGTAAATCAGCCAAAACTTGCTACCTCATGACAAGCACTGTTTGGTTCTCTGCAGAATTCAAAGATAACCTCCTATTCTTGAGGATAAGATAAAGGCACTAATAGAGAAATATGTTTGGAGATGGTGCTTTTACAAAGTTTGAGAACATCTGTAAAGCAACTATACTCCAATAAAAATTAAGAAAAGAAAAAAAGGGCTTCCCTGGTGGCTCAGTGGTTGAGAGTCCGCCTGCCCATGCAGGGGACGCGGGTTCGTGCCCCGGTCCGGGAAGATCCCACATGCCGTGAAGCGGCTGGGCCCGTGAGCCATGGCCGCTGAGCCTGCGCGTCCGGAGCCTGTGCTCCGCAACGGGAGAGGCCACAACAGTGAGAGGCCCACGTACCACAAAAAAAAAAAAAAAAGTTTGAGGACATCTGTGGACACCCAGCTGTATGCCACTGGCACACCATCAAGACCGAGACATTTTAAAATGGCGGCTCTGGATGTATAGAAGCGGTGATGCCACAGACTCACGGGGTCAGGCCAGGAATGTCATATGGGTGTCAAACAGAGCTGTTATGGAAGGTGTTCCTCTTTAGCATTCACCTCTGCATAAAAGAAACCTCTGTGATTGCCTGGCCAGGTTTACTTCTGGCTGCTCTTAGCCTGGTAGCACCCAAGGTCCAGGAGGGCCCAGGGACTCTGCATCTACTCGCTGTAACTCAGGGGTGATTGGGAGTGTTGCTGTAGCCTTGTCTAGCTTGGTGGGTGCCCAGACACCCTGCCAGTGCTGAGAATGTTCTTCAGCGTGGGATTTGTTAGAGTAAATGACTGGACACGGGCTCTAGGTTTTGAGTGACAATAGTTGCTTAAACAAGTCTTTCTATATAATGAGGAGTCCTATCCCAGTCTATTCCTGCCTCCTCAATTTCTTTTAGAATTTATGCTACATTCTAAAGGCATGTACTGTGCTGAGAAATGCTCTGAAAGGGGGTTCTATGAAGAACGTCATTCAGAAAGATGACAAAGATGACAAATACTGTACTGTAAACTCTTCATCTCGGAATTTGGAATAAATGAACCCACTATGGTAATCAGTATAACATAGTAGTATGCAAGTGACAATCTGAGGGGAAATCCAAAAAAATCAGTGAAAGGCTTTTTTCTCGAACTTTCCTTTTCACTTCTAATTCCTTACTTTCTCTGATTTATTTGATTAAATCCAACTTTTTTGTTACCATATTTGAACAGAGCTTAGTCTCATTCCTTCCAAGGTTCTAACTTAAAGTGAAAAGTTGGTAGGTTCTGTAGATTGTTTTTAAGAGTACTTTCTTAAATTTAATTTTTTTTATGTTAAAGTATAGTTGATTTACAATGTTGTGTTTGTTTCAGGTGTACAGCAAAGTGATTCAGTTATACATATACATATATCCATTCTTTTCAGATTCTTTTCCCATATAGGTTATTAAAGATTATTGAGTAGAGTTTCCTGTGCTATACAGTAGGTCCTTGTTGATTATCTATTTTATATATAGTAGTGTGTGTATGTTAATCCCCAAACTCCTAATTTATCCCTCTCCTGCCTCCTTTCCCCTTTGGTAACCATAAATTTGTTATTGAAGTCTCTGAGTCTTTCTGTTTTGTAAATAACTTCATTTGTATCATTTTTTTAGATTCCACATATAAACGATATCATATGATATTTGTCTTTCTCTGTCTGACTTAATTTAGTATGATAATCTCTAGGTCAATCCATGTTGCTGCAAATGGGATATATCCAGAGAAAACCATAATTGGAAAAGATATTGATACATGCAACCCAATGTTCACTACAGTACTATTTACAATTACCAAGACATGGAAGCAACATGAATGTCCATCAACAGAGGAATGGATGAAGAACATGTGGTACATATATACAATGGAATATTACTTAGCCATAAAAATGAGAGTACTTTTATTTGTCTTTTGGAGAGAGAAATGGATGCAGCTTAGTGATGAACCCAAACCCTGGAATAACAGAGATTTGAATTATCATCCTAGGTTTACCCTTTCCCACTGCAGGGCAGGAGGTAGAGCTCAACTGATATGTTTATTCAGAGCATAAAAGTGCCAACTGGGATTTTTATGGAAGTTTCATCACATAGGCGTGATCAAACATTAACTGAATTTCCAGCCTCTCTTCAGAGAACTGGGTGGGTGGGTGGAGGTGAAAGTTTCAAGCTTCTAATCATGGCTTGGTCTTTCTGATGACCAGTCCCATCCAGCAGCCCACCAAGAGTCACCTCATTAGAACAAAATACATTCCAATTATCCAGGAAATTCCAAGGGACTTAGGAGCTTCGTGTCAGGATGCAGGGTCAAAGACCCATATTAGAATAAAAGATGCTCCTGGTGTATCTATTTAGGAAACTACAAGGGTTTTAGGAGCTCTGTGCCAGGAACTGGGAGCAGAGATGAGTATATACATTTTCTATTATCTCACAGCAACAAAGGCTAAGCTATGAGAGTTGGTGCCAGGCTGCCTCTGCCCAGAGGAAGGGGTGTCTTCTCCTAATTCACTCAGAGGTGCCTATGGGCTAGTGATAGTCCTAGAGAGGACAGAAGATTAACTTATTTGGGGCAGTAACTGTGCTGTGGTTCCAGAATTCTTTCCTCTCAGAAAAGTATTCTGGACAGTCTACCTCTAAGATAGGGCTTTTTAGGTTCCAACTTCTGTTAGAGATCTTCCTAAGTAGTAAACATTCATGGAGTATTTCCAGTCAACAGAAAGCTAGGAGATCAGAAGTTCTGAAAAATGAAAAAGGAATTATAATATCTGTCTTTTTACTTCCAGGATGCTTACCTAAATGTTTCTTATCATCATTTTTTTTTTCAGTGAACATATAGGATTCTAATGTCGCTAAGCCTTTCCTAATTGTCTCCGAATTCTTTAAATTAAATATAACGAATGTTGCATATTTAAAATATGCTTATCAGCCTGTTCTTCAATTAAGTTTGTAATGATTTCATTCCCTTTGTTGCGGCAAGAATGGCCATGTTGTCACCCTAAAAATATGGGACCTGGAGTCAAACTACCGGGTTTGAATCCCATCTTTGCCACTTACCATCTGTGGCAGGTTACATTTTTCCAGATGGACACACAGTCCTCCTGTTCCTCTTGCTCTTCTTTTTTTTTTTTTCCCCTTATAAATTTATTTATTTTTGGCTGTGTTGGGTCTTATTGCTGCACCCGGGCTTTCTCTAGTTGCGGAGAGCAAGGGCAACTCTTCATTGCGGTGCACAGGCTTCTCATTGCGGTGGCTTCTCTTGTTGCGGAGCACCGGCTCTAGGTGCACAGGCTCCAGTAGTTGTGGCACGCGGGCTCAGTAGTTGTGGCTCATGGACTCTAGAGCGCAGGCTCAGTAGTTGTAGTGCACGGGCTTAGTTGCTCCTTGGCATGTGGGATCTTCCCGGACCAGGGCTCGAACCTGTGTCCCCTGCTTTGGCAGGTGGATTCTTAACCACTGCGCCACCAGGGAAGCCCCCTTATGCTCTTCTTATAAGGGGATATTGACTCCACTTTTATCAAGGTAGGGGGCAGATTTATCCCCTTGAATCTGGACAGGTCTCTAATTATCATAGAAGTAAAACTATGTGACTTTCAAGACTAGGTCTTAAAAGGCATATGTGGACCATTACACAGCAACACAAGGAACTAACAATTGATACATGCACAAGTGGATGGATCTGAAGGGCATTATGTGTAGTGAAAAAAAAGCCAATCTTAAAAGGTTACGTACTGTGTGATTCCATTTATGTAACATTCTTGAAATGATAAAGCTATAGAGTTGAAGAACAGGTGTGCTGTTGTCAAGGGACAGGTATCAGGGTGGGGAGGAGTGGGCATGACTATAAAGAAATAGCACAAGGGAGTTCCTGGATGGAACAGTTTTGTATGTTGATTGTGGTGGCAATTACATGCATCTTAACATGAAATCGAATTGCACAGAACACAGGCGCAGGCACACACATACACAAATAAGGGCATGTAATAACTGGTAAAATGGAGTAAGTTCACAGTCTAGTTAATTGTATTGTTAATTTCCTGGTTATGATATTGGCCTACAGTTACAGAAGATCACTACTGGGGGAAGCTGAGTGATGGGTTCATGGGACTCTATTACTATATTTGCAACTTCCTGTTAGTCTGTAATTAACTCAATATAAGAAGTTTTTTTTTGTTTGTTATTTTAGGTCGTACAGGTTTCATTGGTCCTTTCAGGATGCTTGTTTTTGGAGCCCAGCTGTGATGCTATAGGTATGTCCAGGCTACATGGAGAGGTTATTGTGGGGTTCTGCATGACAGCCCCATCTGCGGTCCCAGTCAATAGACACATGAGTGGGGAAACAGCCACAGCTGCCATCTGACTGCAACCGCGTGTGAGACCCCAGGTGAGAATCTCTAAATAAGAACTGCCCAGCTGAGCCTAGTCAACCTCTAGTGAGGTAACAGTAAAGTAATATTATTGCTTTAAGCCACTAGGGTTTGAGATAATTCATTAGGCGACAAAAGATGACCAGAATACCATCAATGTGACCTGGGCACCTCTGTGCCCCAGGTTTTTTATTTACTTATGAAAAAGTAATAGTGCCTGCACGACAGTTTATTGCAAGCACGAAACAAGTAATCCGAGTAAAGAATCTAGGGCAGTGCTTAATGAGGTTCATAAATGTTAGCTCCAGTTATTATTACTGTGTATCCAAATTATAACAAAAGGACAAGCAAGATATTAAATAGCCCATTCAGGTCTGGGTCAATTCCAGAATGACACTAAATGACTTGTACCCTCTTATCCCCAGAGATTGAGAGCAAGCCACAAGAACTTGGCAATGGAGTGGCTTCTATCTTGAGCACATCCTGGTATGACCTCTACCCTGTGGTTTGCCTGTGGGGTAAGTGTACATTCTAAAAATAAATGATGGTTCTATTAAGTTACCCCCCTCTACCTCAACCCCAGAGGGAGTAACTTATTTGTTCTATATGGGTTAAAAGTATTTGTGGGTGCTAATCTGCTCCCTGGGACGAAGAACATTCTTTTATGGAAAATGTCTGTTGCTTGAACAACATTTCAGCTAGTTGGAAGCCCACTTTGTAATACACAGCATTAAAAAAGGCCTTCTCGGGCTCCCCTGGTGGCGCAGTGGTTGAGAGTCCGCCTGCCGATGCAGGGGACACGGGTTCGTGCCCCGGTCCGGGAAGATCCCACATGCCGCAGAGCGGCTGGGCCCGTGAGCCATGGCCGCTGAGCCTGCGCGTCCGGAGCCTGTGCTCCGCAACGGGAGAGGCCACAACAGTGAGAGGCCTGCGTACCGCAAAAAAAAAAAAAAAAAAAAAAGGCCTTCTGCCTTTCCCCAGTTTGAGCACAGAGTGTGCTAAATCAAAGCCCTCTTTTCACTGTGCACCATTAAACAACAAATTATCCTATAATTCCCACCCTACTCCTACCTCCTGACCACAGTTATTGCACCTTCAGGTCAGGACAGCAGACAACCTTTGGAAGGAAGAATTGACAGAAGGGAGGCAGAATTGATTCGGAGGAGCATGGTGTCCTGAGGTCACCCCCAAGGAGTCTGAATTTCCCTCCAGAGTTAGTGCCTGGTCGGAAACCAAGGAGGGGCCATTTCACCCAAAAGTGCTGACTACAGCTGCCTGGCAGAGCAGGGATGCACTGCAGCAATAGAAGCCCTTGGGCAGCATCTGGATAAATACTTAGAACTTCAGACTTTGGAAAATGCTGAATCATTAATCCTTAGGTTTTAGTCCTTGCCTGTGATCTGTATGGGTGTTTTTGGAGGTTGTCCTGAAATCTGGATTCACTATGACTAACTCAGCCCAGTCAACCTTGTCTGTAATACTTAATCCCTACACAGAAAGAAAAAACTGAGAGAGGAAAAAAACTTGATGTGTGGGAGAGGGGGAGGAGGGTAGGTGTGCTGGGGACACACCCCCACCCACACCCACACAGATGATGGAACAGTTTCTGCATCATCAATTTGAACTCTTTATCTGAGTTATCACAAAACACCATTAAAATATAACCTGAGGGCTTCCCTGGTGGCGCAGTGGTTGAGAGTACGCCTGCGATGCAGGGGACACAGATTCGTGCCCTGGGCCGGGAAGATCCCACATGCCGCGGAGCGGCTGGGCCCGTGAGCCATGGCCACTGAGCCTGCGTGTCCGGAGCCTGTGCTCCGCAACGGGAGAGGCCACAACAGTGAGAGGCCCGCGTAACGCAACCACAGCTAAAAAAAAAAACAAATATATATATATATATATATATATATATATATATATAACCTGAGCTATATTTCCCTGCTGCAGTTGTAACAATGTTGTGATAGCACCTCTCCTGATGTATCTGTGATTAATGGCCTTTATCATTAAGGTTTTCACATCCAAGGTGGCTTTGAATGCAAATGTGCATTTTATCCAGGAGATGTTGGGGAAGATATCATAGAGTTGCCTGAAAACTAGGACAAATATCTCAATAGCTAGAGAATCAAGAACTCCTGCTTTACACATGACCTGTTTTACAAAGTACCACAGCTGGCCCTGACACTCTCCTGACCTCACCACTGGGAGTTCTTAAAAGAATGACAGTGACACCAACCCTAGCTTAAGTATTTGATAAAGCCTATGGGTTCTGAAGTGGAAGAAAGGAAGGAAGTTGAAAACAACAGGTTGGATAGTGAACCTCAGAGAAATTTTCTATAAATGAAAATTGCCGATGGGGCATAAAGTAAATAACACAAGGGGCGTAAATAATACAAGTAATTCAAGTAAATAATACAAGGGGCATAAAGTAAGTAATACACCTTAAATTGCACCTGTTAGGGATTACTCGCAATTCATCATCATCCTCCTCTTTATTTTTTTTAAATTTTTTTTATGAAGGCTTTATTTTATTTATTTATTTATTTTTTGCGGTACGCGGGCCTCTCACTGTTGTGGCCTCTCTCGTTGCGGAGCACAGGCTCCGGACGCGCAGGCTCAGCGGCCATGGCTCACAGGCCCAGCCGCTCCGACCAGGGCACGAACCCGTGTCCCCTGCATCGGCAGGCGGACTCTCAACCACTGCGCCACCAGGGGAGCCCAACAGAGACTTTTTAAAATCAAATTCCTATGGCTAGGACCTAGCCTGGCAACTGAAGTATACTTGATAAATAAAAACTCAGAAGACTAGTCATCAGCACTTAATTTTAATTAAAATTGATAGTTTCGATTAAGAACAGGACTAGAATAGTGTTTACAATCAACTTCTGAAAAATCACATATATATAAAGGAAATAAAACAGGTCAGCAGAAGTCCAAGAAAGGTGCAGCTTGTAGTATTGCACGTGGATGAAATATGCTGTTCAGGGTAGCATAATACTTAGGCCACACAGGGCAAGGAGGAGGAGACAAATACAGAGGACAAACCCCTAGTTAGTATTTATTCTGGATTCTTCAGTGAGCTCAGAAATATGTAGTATTTTTGAAACATTCAGCTAGAGCTCTGTACAAGGATGACTGTGTCTTCAACACCTTTTAGTTACAGCCATGCTTTTCATTCCAAATCATGCACAAGTTTAACGTACAGCTTCTACCTCACATAATGGGACATCTGTTAAATCAAAACCACCCAGTGCCACAGGCCATGAAAAGTGGGAAAGGGAATGAATTTCTACTTTATACAATTTTAGGGAATAGTACTGTGGCTATAGTTTACCCTTTCAAGCACTCTTCATTTTGGTCATTTATATCAGAACATGAAGAAAAGTTGACAGTGAGTACAAATGGACACTAAAAGTAATCCCTAGGCTACTAGTAGAAAGTAAAATAAAATTTAAAAAAAGTCCCCTGCCACGTTCACAAAGGTGGCATAACTGTATGGATAAGAAAAAGGCTGTAAACTTATAGAAAAGATAAACTCTGGCTTCTAAACAAATTACAGAATTGATTTTGCCTTTACTCTTGAGTGTTATAGAGAAAAATGTAAACCAGTGGACCTAGTTACCAAAAACACACATCCTCCAAAGACGAGGGATGACCTTAAAGTTTGGCCTGAGCTAGTTTTGTCTTCAAGTTTTCTCCGAGTTTATCCATGAACTCAAATGTATTCAAGTAGTCAGAACGCTGCACACTAATAGCAGAGGAAAAAGAAAAGAAGGAAATTTAGTTTGTCTTTGATCTGGTGGCAGGTAGAGGAAAAGTCCTAGACATGCTACTTAAAGTAACATTCTATTTATTTCTAGAAGAAAACTGATTAATGTGAACAAGCTATAAGTTTATGGCCGATGACTGCGTTCAAGGTTCAAGGGGCTAACCCAGGTTACAGGCAGTCTGAGCAGAGGCTGGGCCACACACACACTCACAGGAGGTTCCTGGCCATGTAGCTTTGAGGGTGAAACTGCCCCAGAGCTTCATTCAGACTAATGCCTGGGACACTGAAATCATCCCACTTCTTATTCCTCATTCTTAAAAATAATAGAACATATCCAGGTACAGTCATGCTTTTACTCATATCCCCACAAAATGTCACATGTCCTCAAAAAAAACCTTTAGTAAAAAATTTATTCCTAAGTATTTTATTCTTTTTGATGCTATCATAAATAGAATATTTCAAATATGTTTTTCAAATATTTCAAAAAAAATAGTTTTGCTCCCACTGTGAATGTGATGGTTCTTCCATTTCCATTTTTGTTTATTGGTGGTGTAAGGAAAAGCTACTTTGTTGTTGCTTATTTATCTAGTATCCAGCTACCTTAGCCTTTTTTTGTTGAATTGTTTGAATTTTATAGATATATAATTTATAACCTGAAAATAAAGACAATTTCATCACTTCTTTTCACATTAAAAAGAAAAAGAAAAGCTTTAGTGCTCTTATTTCTACCTTTGTCTTACTTAAAAAGCAAAAGACAATGGACTGGCTATCTAATCCTGCTAATAGGTGCCTATTCAAATCGGCTTGGAAGTAACACACCCATAGGAACATTTCAAACACTGTATTCTTGCTGGAAATTTAAGATAAGAAAGACGTAGTGATGGCGTGTATCCCCATTACTGAGGTATACTGACCCTAACAGAGATCTCTGAGGACACATGGATGGGACACGGGATTGGTGTTAAATTTTAGTATTGTTTCTTGATGTGAGTCATAGTAGCCAACTTTGATTGAGGGAGGAATCCCTGAGCAGCAGCTGATCCAGCTGGGATACAGGCTACCATGTTCTCAAAAAAGTCCTGGGCGATACAGGGGCCCTCAAGTATCTGACTGCTGGTTACAGATACTTAAGGAAGGGACTATGATAAACCGGACATCTTATACCTGCACTGCTTACTTTTCTTACTGTAAATTGAAGAAAATAAAGAGGTAGAATAAAATAGTCTTGGGGGTCCCTTTGTTTCTAAATGCCTATAATTTTCTTGTTAAATTAAGCAGAACCTTGCCACCCACTTGACTGTAACTAGATCAGGGGTGAGCAAACTACAGCTTGGCCCATGAACCCAGTCTGGGCTGCAGCCCAGTTCTGTACACAGGGCTTGATTGGAACACTGCCACACCCATTAGCTTTTGTGTCACCACTGACTGCTTTCCTGCCATGGAGGCAAAGTTTAATAATTGCCGTATGTTCCACAAAGCCTGAAATGTTTATTATCTGACAATTTACAGATGTCTGCTGACTCCTGAACCAGATGACAAATACTAATTCATGCAACTCCAAAAAGCACTTGATATTTTGAGTCCAGTGAGGATAAATGGTAATTTGACCACAGAGCTTAGGGCATCTTATACTTACTTGGGTAAACCTTTAATACAAGCAGCCAAGTCCTTGGTCATGAAGCCAGCCTCAATGGTCTCAATACAGACTTCTTCCAAAACCTTTGCAAAGAAGCTGAGGTCTTTATTGTTATCAAGTTTAGCTCTGTGGGCTAAGCCTCTGGTCCAGGCAAAAATGGAAGCTAAAAGAGAGGGAGAAAAAAAAGGCACACTTCAATCACACTGGTTAGAAATATTCCCAAGTGCCTCAGTTCCCCAAAATAGAACATTTTTTTGTTTGTTTAGGTAACTGACTTCATTGGATGCTATCTGCATGAGCTGTAAGTTTTAGGAAAGTTGGAAACATTTTACCAAATTGAAACTTTTCAAAAAACCTGCACTTTTGTAGAGGAAATGTTTTGGATTTTGTTAGACCTTTAAGAAAGCACATATTCAGGGTAGGAATACATGACGCTTAAGGCATTTATGAATTTGGAAAAGGTCACAATCTCTTCTACCTCTTGTCTATATTGGTCTCTTCTCCTCTTTCCAGGCTATAATCTGTTTTAAAGTGCTATCCCTAAAACCTAGTTAAAAGGATCTAACAATGTGGCTTTAGATTCTTAGCTACATGTGACATTTCACTGCAGCAGAGGAAAAGGAAAATGCTTGTTGATAACATTCTTCTCTGTAATGAATATTCTCCCACAAACTGGAAAAGCATATACTGTGTGTATTTTAAGAAACATATTAAAACAGTTCTTATGAGTAGAGCAAATCAGCTGTTTGGTGATGATTTTATACACAAGGCACTGGGCAGCCAAAGGAACACATCTGAGCCCCTTTGGAGATTTCTACTCTGGTTGGAAATCAATGTAGCAGCAAACAATATCTTACCAATGGGATTGGTGGATGTCTCCTGTCCTTTCTGGTACATTCGGTAGTGACGTGTTACAGTCCCGTGGGCAGCCTCTGCTTCTACTGTCTTGCCATCTGGACAAACCAGCACACTGGTCATCATGCCAAGAGAGCCATAACCTATGAGTGGCAGAACATGAAGTATGGGATTCAACTGCATGAAGAGCACTGGGTCTCCCAGAGATGAGAGAAAATGACTTCGTCTTGACCGGTCTCAGTGAGCAAAATAAACATGAGCACATGGAGTCACCAATAATTCTTCTGCCTTTCAGAAAAGGCTGTGCTTTTACTTCACTTATCTACCTCAGAGGCACCTGCTCCATGATGAAGAACTCATGGTCGGACTGCCTGCATTCCACCCTAGTTCCGTGACTCCCTAACTACTGTGGCTCAGTTTTCTTACCTGTAAAATGGGAATAGTAGAAACACCTATTTCATAGGGTTGCTGTGAGAACGAGATGAATATGCATATGTTCGTGAATATATATGAAAAGAATACATAGTCCTATTCCTTAGACTAGTACCCGCCACAGAGTAAGAGCTCAATATATTACTGTCATGCTTACGTGCAGATACTCTGCTGTTCCAGGAAAATAAAGATTAATGAGTTGTCTCCTGCCATCAAGCTGCTCACAGGCTCATGTGGGACTGGGAAGAGAAAGCTGATTAAAAACAGAATGGGATGGGGCTTCCCTGGTGGCACAGTGGTTAAGAATCCACCTGGCAATGCAGGGGACACGGGTTCAAGCCCTGGTCCGGGAAGATTCCACATGCTGTGGAGCAACTAAGCCCATGTGCCACAACTACTGAGCCTGCGCTCCAGAGCCCGTGAGCCACAACTCCTGAAGCCTGCGCACCTACAGCCCGTGCTCCGCAACAAGAGAAGCCACCGCAATGAGAAGCCTGCGCACCGCAATGAAGAGTAGCCCCCGCTTGCCACAGCTAAAGAAAGCCTGCACGCAGCAACAAAGACCCAACGCAGCCAAAAATAAATAAATTTTTAAAAAGCAACAACAAAAAACACAGAATGGGATGGGTCCAAGCACCTCCCACTCGCCCCTGCTCTCTTTCACAGCCTCCCCAGAACGACTCTATTCTGTGGTTTCTTATTCAGAGAACCACATTACAACTTTTAAGTCCATACAACTGATTTTTCTTCTTTTCTTCTTTTTTCTTTTTTTACACTCGAATTCCAAGAACACTTTTCTCCATTTTTGCTACCTCCCAATAACACCTGTGGAGTTAATAATGCAAATTTATAATAGGCTGCTACTTTGTTTGTTTGAGAGTAAGTAAATAAACCCTTTTTAAACTCATCTTTGAGTACAATGGCAATTTCTGTGCTGAATTAGCAGCTCCTTTCCTATCACTGTGTTGGTATGAGGCTTTAGTAGAGTCTCAAATATTCATTGATTGGAGACGTTTAGGGCCATATCCACGGTGAATGTGTCTATCTATTTATATTAGGAGACACTAGTTGGTACCACTGTCAAAACTGAGGACAGGAATAAAATGTTTGGTGTGAGTCTAAAGTAGTTCATGCCTCTAGAGAAGAATGAACATAAGAACAGCTCGGCTGGGGGCTTCCCTGGTGGCGCAGTGGTTGAGAGTCCATCTGTCGATGCAGGGGACACGGGTTCGTGACCCGGTCTGGGAGGATCCCACATGCCGCAGAGCGGCTGGGCCCATGAGCCATGGCTGCTGAGCCTGTGCGTCCAGAGCCTGTGCTCCACAACGAGAGAGGCCACAATAGTGAGAGGCCCGCGTACTGCCAAAAAAAAAAAAAAAAGAACAGCTTGGCTGCCTTTTAATCTGTTTAGCTACGTTGAGGTCACCTTTATCTACAGGTACTGCTCAGACACAGAGCCTTGGTTCCAGGTATCTTTATCGGTGCACTGCTGGACACTGCAATTCCACATTCCTATTTTGAAATCCTTTGAACCTCCATAACTTGACAATTACATTGGAGATATCCCTCCAGATACCCTCTTCTTTTTTTTTTTTACCCTCTTCTTATTGCCATGAGGACATTTAGAAATGATGGAATGATTTGGGTTCCTTTCTAAGAATTCTGATTACCAGGAAGCTTTTTTACGCACCACAGAATCACCACAAAGCAACACTCCTTCCTCTGCTGCATTCAATATAAACGATTGTGAGGACGTAAGAGAAACAGAAGGAGGGTAAAGAAGGAGAACTGGGTAACTCATTTATCTGACATAAAAGTTATCTTTAACCAGGCAGATTTACTGATTTTCAAACTGATAGGAGATGATTAACTTTTCATAAGAGAGAAAAAGTAGTACTTCCTGGGGAAAAGCAAACATAATTAAAGCTACCACAAACATTCATGGGGGGAAATTCAGTTTACACAGCTACCCTGAGTAACTGAAGTTGGAGGGCAACTTGGTGCTGAGGAAATCAGGGAAGGGAGCATTTTTGCTCATTTGGTCCTTATCTCTGGCATGAAGCTCCTGATTCCTGGAATTTCTGTGAAAAGCCTGGGGCTTCTTTGCTCAATTCTGTGTGTTTCAAGCTAAGCAGTAAACACATGTGTCTTACAGGGTGACAGAAGAGCCGTCAAGGCTGGCAAAAGGGGCATGATCTGTAACTGTCTCCAGATGAATGGGCTCTCGGAGGGAGGCCCCTCGCTTAGGGGACAACCCTGGGCCCTCCTTGCCCGAGTCCCCTAGCTTTTCAGGTTCTCATCAGAAGGCAGATAAGGGTGGGGGGTGGTTTTCAGATCGGGCCGCTGGGCTACCATTGGAGGCAGGGAAGCTTCAAGCGGGGAAAGGGCTGAGACATAAGCTATGTCAGCCTCTGAGGCTGGAGCCGGGAGTCTCAAGCCACGAGTTAATTCCTGTGCGTCCCTGCCAGAAGTCGCCTGCCCAGTCTGAGCTTAATCTCCTCATCTGTCAGCTAAGAAGATGGACCTGGACGCCTTGCGGCGTTAACATTTCATGACTTTTAGCAGCAAAGGACTACAGAATCCCCCTTCCCGTACCAGAGAGCTAGCAGGGCACGACCTGTCTGCTGCAGGCCAAGCCCACCTCCACTTGGTTCTCCAGCTCCTTACCTTGGGCCACGGAGTCCGACTGCACATCCCCATCATAGTTTTTACAGGCCCAGATGAAGCCTCCTTCTGATTTCATAGCTTGGGCCACCATGTCATCGATGAGCCTGTGCTCATACCAGATATTCTGAGCTTCAAACTGAGATTTGTATTGCCTAAGAAACAAGAAAGAAAAGAGAACAACAGACAAAGAAAACTGGCTTTGTTGGGATACCATGTGCCTCTCCAAAGGAGCTGGGGTGGGGCTGGAAGCAGCACATTTTAGTTGAAGCAACACAAATTTGGGAACCAGACAGACATGGGCTCAAATCTCTGCCCACTCATTTTCTAGTTGTGAAACCCCAATTTCCCCTTCTGTAAGGGTGATTTCATCCACTCTGCAGAGATGTGAGAATTAAACAGACGGTGGAGTGTTCCAAGTACTACTTCTACAGTTTTCAATACACCACTAATGAGATTCATGAGATTCAGCTTACTCTAAGAATGTAATCGGGGAGAAAAAGACTACTTTACTGCTCAATATCATTCAGGAAACTAGGACAGCTTCTAGGTTTGATATAGATAGATAGTAGAAGGAGGAATTAAAATGTTTCAGGAAAGATACCTCAAATCCTAGCCGTGGCCTGAATGCTCGTATCTAAACGGGAGGGACGCCATCTTAAAAGTCAACAAGTGCTCAGGTATTGTTGAACTCAAGGTTGTTATAAATGTAGACTTAAGTTCAAATGACTCCACTAGAGCAGACTTTTATTTATTTATTTTTAATAAAATCAATCAATTAATTAATTAATTTAAACTTTTTGGCCCACGGCTTATGGGATCTTAACTCCCTGGACCAGGGATTGAACCCATGCCCTAAGCAGTAAAAGCGTGGAGTCCTAACCACTGGACCACTAGGGAATTCCCAAAAGCAGAGTTTTATTTATTTATTTATTTATTTGCTGTACGTGGGCCTCTCACTGTTGTGGCCTCTCCCGTTGCGGAGCACAGGCTCCGGACGCGCAGGCTCAGCGGCCATGGCTCACGGGCCCAGCCGCTCCGCGGCATGTGGGATCTTCCCGGACCGGGGCACGAACCCGTGTCCCCTGCATCGGCAGGCGGACTCTCAACCACTGCGCCACCAGGGAAGCCGCCAAAAGCAGTTTTAAATCTTAACAGTGGGCTTCAGAAAGAATGGAAATGGGCCCAAACTCAAACTCACACCCATGAAAAATCAGAACTTTCTATCATTAACAGGGTACCTTTACTCACACATTAAATAACTCTGGCCCCGAAGAAAATAAACATGGGGCCTTTATCTGAGAACACACTTCCCTTCTAAAAGCAATTCAAGAGTTTCGTTTCACTCCTGTTAAATCTCAGTTTTGTCCTTATCTGAATGGGATAGTGATGGTTTTCACTCAATTTGTCCCACAATCAAAGGGATAAGCATACAAATTCTATATTATAAATGCCAGCTTATGTGACAAAAAAGAAAAAGAACTGTAGTTACTTGTCATATATCTCCTGAAAGATGTCTTTAAAACGTCCATCATATTTCTTTAGAATAGTGTTTTTGGTGCTCAGATACAAAGGCCAATTCTTAGACAGAGCCATCAGGAAGGAACTGTGTGCAAAATCTTTGATTGCCTTATCTTGATTGTACATCCCCATGGCAACACCACCACCCTCTGTGGGGGGACAACAATGAGGGAAAAAAGAAAGGTAAACAGGGTATAGTTGTAACAAGTCTATATACACCCACCACCCCCGAAACAACCAATTCCCAGCTCTCATGTCTGAGTCCAGGCTTCAAACTTCAATATTCCATGAGTTCTTGAGACACATAATCAGAGGAAAGTCAGTTCTAGGTAAGGACATTCTAACTTGCTCTGAAAGGGCAACGTAAATGAGAAAAACATGGTCTTTAGGATCCTAAAGTTCTTGAAATACCGAAAGCTACTGAAACGAACCAGAAATACACTCAAGAGTTGAATAATTTTTAAAGTCTCTTTTCATACTTTAAAAATTTCAAGCATGTTTTTTAAACTCTAAGTGTGAACTCAATCCTTAGCTACAGAGAAAACTTTGCATTTCAAATACTGGATGAAAATTCTTGTAATTTCCTGGCGGATACTGAAAGTTCATTCTGTCATTGATAGAAATAATTACACTCCATGTAATCACTGGTGTTTCACAGCTCTTATTGTTTGAACTTTGTTATTACTGAAAGCTAGAACTTGAATCTGTGCCACTGCCCAGGGCCAGCTTGGGCTGAGGATGTTAGAGCTGCTGAAACTGGCAGAACTAGAGTCCATTAAAATGATATGATTTAGAGGAGTCAAGGAAAACAACAGCTAGGTAAGTTTTGAGGTTTTGTTTGTGTGAGTGCTTTTAACAACCTTAACAGTGGAGAAAGAGGGTCCTCTTCTTTCAACAGCTTTTGGGAGGGATTTGCCATAATGGACCTTAGAAGCAGCAGGACGGGGTGGGGGGGGGGGAAGAAGAGGCAATAAAACCAAACTTTCCACTTTCACAGAACAAATACTCAGAAGGACAAGAAGAAAACTTCAGCAAATAAATAATGCAGCCATTTTCAAATACAAACCCTACCAGAGCCAAAGGGCAGGATTACATGACAGGCGATTTGGGGCTATTAATGTTTAATTTGTGCACAACAGACTCCTGTCAACCTTCCCTCCATGTTTTAAGAGAGACGCATAATTATCTACTTGCATTTCCAATTATCTATATGCATTTCCAATTAAGTGGCTAGTTCTTTTTATGCCTTTAGCAATGCCACAGGAAGCCATGGCATTGATTTTGAGTCCTATGGAAATGTTGTAGATTCAGGTTGTATTTTTAGGCAGCCAAACAATTTTCACAGAACTTTAAAAAAAAAACAGTAATAACGCTGTCTAAACGATCTGCTAAAAAAATGAAAGATGTAGCTCATGGTGGACTTACACATACCTGTGAAGTTATGTACCAGGAATGTCGTTTTGGGGGATCCATCGCTTGGCGTGTAGGATATCTCTACTTTTCCAGGCCCCGGGACAACAAAATCAGTTGCTTTGTACTGTATGGGGGAAAAAAGGTATATTAAAAAAACAAAAACAAAAAAACCCCCCACAAAAACCCAAAACTGTCCTAGCTAGTTAGTGGTAGTACACATTAGAAATCAATATTTATCAGGGGCCTACCATGCATAGGGCAGTTTTCTGAGTACAGATATGGGTATGAGAGAGAATAACAAAGTATTTCCCTTTATGAAGCTTAAGACCTAACAAAGACAAAAAAAGAAGTAACATTAGAGCTTTCAAATGTCAAAAAGAGTCACAGATAAAAAATGCTATTGGAGGGCTTCCCTGGTGGCGCAGTGGTTGAGAGTCCGCCTGCCGATGCAGGGGACGCGGGTTCGTGTCCCGGTCTGGGAAGATCCCACATGCCGTGGAGCGGCTGGGCCCGTGAGCCATGGCCGCTGAGCCTGCGTGTCCAGAGCCTGTGCTCCGCAACGGGAGAGGCCACAACAGTGAGAGGCCCGTGTACCACAAAAAAAAAAAAAAAAAAAAAAGATGCTATTGGAAGACAGAGGAAGATGAATGACTATAACCTGGAGGTCAAGGAAGTCTTCCTATAGGGAGATAATATACTAGCTGTAGCACTGAAGATGATGATGAGAATGCTAATGCCTGGTTCTCACTATATGACATACTTTAAGTGATCAACTTGTATCCCTTATTACCTCATTTGATTCTTCCATCAATCTTACAAGGGAGGAACTGTGATGTAGTGGAAATAATGCATCTAGGGTCAAAAGACTCGGGATCTGGTCCTTGGACCTTCAGGACTCGGTCTCTTCATGGTAATCACTGCTACTAATGCCCAGCCCAGGACCTGTCCACATGAAGCAATCATTCTGAAAGCAGCTGCAACAGGCTGACGACCCTTAGGAAAGGGCCTGTGGAGGACTGCTACCTTGGGTATGGAAAATGTGCCCAGCCCACACTAGGCTTATGTCAATCTTTGCTGCCTTGTATATTCTTCAATGGCTTAGATTAGGATACTTTCAGGGTCAGGTACCAGCCGATGCCAGCCAAATCTATTTGTCTGTTTTGTGTAGAATAATACTAATAACAGCTGGTAGAAAAGCTGTCCGATAACGATACAGATTAAATATCTACTCTATGCAGAATATTTCTGACATATAAAGTCCTTCACTATGGGTGGTAATTGATTCCCATTTCTCAAAAGGCAGAAACCGAGGCACCAAAGTACAATAAATGCTTTCTAGAGGTTTGGAATTTTCAATCTACACTTTAATAAATAGAATGACCATTCTTCCAGGTGATTGATGCCAAAATAATAATTAAAAAAAAAAAAAAGGAAAAGGACATCACTGAACTTGTAAGAACGTAAGAGTGGTGATCCCAGGATTAGTGAGCTTGTAGCACTCCCATCTACATCCCCTCTCCTGGGCCTCTGAGAGGTATCTGTGAAGGGACTGGCCAGAATGAAGGGATAGTCTGAGCCACACGGTAGAACAAAGTGAACTACCCCTCAAGGATGACCTGGTGACCCTGCCCCCAGGAACGGAGAGTGGTCTGCTCTACCCATACTGTGTTTAAGGACGGCTACATCAAAGCCTCTGGGTGTCAGCATCAGGGAGACTTGTTTTTAAGGCTCTTTTAAGACATACGCTGCTTTCTATGAAAGTCTAAAACTTCAGTTTCAACACAGAACTTTTATTTTGTTTAGCTGGCAATTTTTGTTTAATTTGGCAACAAGCCTACTTGTATAGAAGTATAGAAACTGTACTTTTTTGTTCCCAAGCAGGAAGGGAATGTTTTAAAGAGACTGTTTTCAACTACTGAGTCAGTTATTCCTTTTATGCATGAAACGATCATGTTTAACATAATCTTCGGTAGTTCTCAACTCTGCACACTAGAATCTCCTGGGGAGCTTTAAAATGCCATGGAATTCAGATTTAGCTGGTGTAGGGTGGGACTCAGGCACTGGAATTAAAACACACAAAATTTTTTTAAAACGCGAAGCAAAATAAAACAAACACCAAAAAACCTGTAAAGGGACCTTACTGTACAGCCACAGGGTTGGCTGAACCACTGATTTGGCCGAACCACAGGAAATTCTCTAAATAAAAATGTCTACATCATATGGTTTAATCTAATAAAAAGATAAGGAAGAAAAAAACATGCCTGAAAAACATCATTTGTGTGGAGACAGGTACCCATCTGTAAGTTTATCTGTATTTACTTTTATCTAAATGTATAGATACATTCATTTCTCAATTCTGTACCTCACTTAATGGGAGTAGATAAGATAAATAAAGATAAGAATAAAGCACATATAAATCAGAACTGCTGGGCAGTCAAAGCCCGTGAAAAAATAATATGGATTTTTTGATGATGGCCATTCTGACTGGTGTGAGATGATATCTCATTGTAGTTTTGATTTGCATTTCTCTAATGATTAATGCTTTGTGACCGCCTGGAGGGGTGGGATAGGGAGGATGGGAGGGAGACGCAAGAGGGAAGAGATATGGGAACATATGTATATGTATAACTGATTCACTTTGTTATAAAGCAGAAACTAACACACCATTGTAAAGCAATTATACTCCAATAAAGATGTAAAAAAAAAAAAAAGAATATGGAAAATCAAGTTATGCCAACACCACTTACTTGATCGCCATAAGCATGACGACCTATGATGATGGGTTTTACCCAACCACTCACAAGCCGGGGGATATTTTTGCAGATAATAGCTTCTCTGAACACAGTGCCACCCAGAATATTTCGGATGGTACCATTTGGTGATTTCCACATTTGTTTCAACTTGAACTCCTCTACCCTCTTCTCATCGGGGGTGATGGTGGCACACTTGACACCAACGTTGTATTTCTTTATAGCTTCTGCAGCGTCCTTGGTGACCTGGTCATTGGTGGCATCGCGATTCTCTATGCCTAAATCATAGCTGGGAGGGAAAAATTGTAAGCGTAACTTTCCAGGCAAACCGACAGGAGATTGAGGGTACTCCTATTCTATCCCCATGCACCACTCTGTGCATGGTGATGGCATGCAGGGCCTGCCCTGCAGAAAGTGAAAACTCCATATGTACCCAAATCCGCTAAGTTTTAGCATTAGTGTATCCTAGACACAGAAGATGGCTGCCAACTAAAAAAAAAGCACCCAGAAAGGCTGGACTGCTAGGCCACGCATGCCTCCCTGTGTGTGGGAAGCTGTCTAGAAGGAAACTAAATGGAAACCACTGCGCTCTGCCCTGCTGCCTGCTCTTCACCATAGAGGCAATAATAATAGCACACCAGCAACCTTTCTGTAGACTGCCTTCCGCACGATTAACATAAGAATGCAAGCCCAAACATTAATTTTCCCTTAGTAAATATTGTGCTCTAAAAATAAAGGGGTCAGAGGGTTTCTAGTATTTTGGCACTGAAGTGTTGGAGTTACAGATGAGACGGACACTGCCAAAAAAAGCTAATGACCCCTTCATTAATGACAATTAGTCATATGAAGAAGCTTTCCCTACATCTTGGGCAAATCTCTTTCTTCTGGAAACAAGCCTGCAGTTTATAGAATAAGTAATGGAATCCAGCAGTGGTTTTATAGAACCCAGTGAATTATAGCTTAATACACACCAACACCCAGACTGCAGGTTATTCAGAGCAGGAAAGAATGCTGGTTGTCCATGAAGTATAGAAAAAGACTGTAAAGCTTTATTTAAAGTATGTAATAGTTTGCCAAAAGCAGGAAAAACAAAACAGTAATGAACAGTTTATTTTGTTCTCCAAGGCTTTAAAAGTTTTCCAAATTTTTTCAGCCTTCAAAACTTGCTGAACCATTAAGCCTCTAGATTTCTTGCTTCAGTTCCTGTATTTTCCTTTCCTTAGATATCCCAACTTGTGACGGAAATGCAAAAGGGAATCCAATCTTACAATGTATTTCCAAATAATAATTCCAAACTGCTTTGACTGTTTTGGCTTCCTCCCTCCCCTTGAGGGTGTATCGTGCATTTGCATTAACCAGACCTCCTTAGGAGATATCCTTCCTTCTTAGTCTTGTAAGGGGTCATGATGACCCACTACTTGCTTTGTACACACAGATGTGGATTGTGTGTAAACTGTCAATACATGATTTGGGTCAATACAACCCTTTACTTAACTGCTCTTTCACCTCTAGTGGGCAGAACAGTCCTCAGAGCTTTCTGAAAAACTGTCTCCTGGGTTATAATCCTCAAGTTGGCATGAATAAAATTTTCCATTTCTTTCTTAGATCGATTATTGGTTAATTTTTTTTTCATGGACACTTACAAAGCCACTGACTTTCTTATGGTTTAGGGAGTGCTCAATATCTATAAATGTCTACTCCTAACTCAAACAAGCAATGTGGTCAGCAGTATTTATGTTCATAGGAAACATTTTTCATCAGAAGAACCTGCCAGCAAATTAGTGGATTTTTTGCTTCTCTTCTTAACATTTCTAAGCGAAAAGAATGAATAAATGGCCTCGATTACTGCCTAGCCAACAGAAAATAAAACGAATCACTCCACTCCCCTCAAAAAGAACCAATCATGTAATAATAATAGCAATTTTGGAACAACTTACACTTGTTTAAGTCTCCAAAAATTCTTTAGTCTTTAGCCAGTGACTCTTTGCCTTCTAGGCATAATAACTGTCCTTTAAACCTCCTTATGCCTCTATACTAAAGCAGCTCAAAAGCACCTTTGCAGCTACTATACTGGGAAGAGCTCTGCAAATTCACCTATTATCATGTAAAGTGTTTGTAAAATGTTTCTTTAACCACTTGGATGATTTTTTTTTTAACTTTAATTAATTAATTAATTAGGGCTGCATTGAGTCTTCGTGGCTGGGCTTTCTCTAGTTCCGCTTAGTTGCAGTGCGGGGGCTTCTCATTGCAGTGGCTTCTCTCGTTCCAAGCACGGGCTCTAGGCACGCAGGCTTCAGTAGTTGTGGCGCACGGGTTTATTTGCTCCGCGGCATGTGGGATCTTTGCAGACCAGGGATCGAACCTGTGTCCCCTGCATTGGCAGGCGGATTCCTAACCACTGCACCACCAGGGAAGTCCCTGGATGATGTTTTTATAGTGTCATTTCCTGTGTGTTTGGTGGACCTCTGCAGATATTTGCTCCCTCCCTCTCATGGCTGCAATATAGATATTATCCACACCTTAGGCTTAGAATAATTAAAAAGGGCATTTAATGACAACGTGTGAATTAAATGTCTACACCCAAGCAAATAACAGGTCCTCAGGACAGTCTGAGGAATAATTCTGGGTCAAGGCAAACACGCTTACAGTTGCCAATAGTTTGGCTGAAATGTGTTGTTCAACATATTACCCTGCCAGTCTTCAGCCACTCCACCCCTGTGAAAATTCTGTCTCTACCTAGTCCAAATGTACAAAGAGCATGAGCAAATGTATGAAAAACATAGGGGGAAGAAAAATGAAAGAATTCCATAGAGATTTTCATATCTGTCCCCAAATACTTTTTTTTTTTTTTTTGCGATACCCGGGCCTCTCACTGTTGTGGCCTCTCCCGTTGCGGAGCACAGGCTCCGGACGCGCAGGCTCAGCGGCCGTGGCTCACGGGCCCAGCCGCTCCGTGGCATATGGGATCTTCCCGGACCGGGGCACAAACCCGTGTCCCCTGCACTGGCAGGCGGACTCTCAACCACTGCGCCACCGGGGAAGCCCCCCAGATACTTTTAATACAGGGTAAAGGCTCCAATCTCCAGGACACAAATGATTTACGGAACTTCTGAAAGGTCGGGGTTGTATTAGATAATGTCAAGAATTCTTTCTGTGCTACAATTGTATGAAAAGGGTAAAAGACAAGGAATGAAAAAGACAAGGAATGAAAAGGAATGTTTCTCCAGGTCAAGATGAGCTAACAGACCCCCAAGCCATGAACCATCTGGCCAGAGAAGGTAAACAGGACACATCCTGACCCACTGAAACTAACATTTAAGAAATGTCACAGAAATTTCACAAGCTTCTCAGTTCTTCCCCTTTAAAAACAACCCCAACTCAAAGACCAATTTGGAGTGGATCTGAGGCTTGTCTCCCACTCCCTTCTTGGCGCCCTGCAAATAACCCCTGACTTTGCTGCAAACACCTACTGTCAGAGTTTGGCTTTCTGCACCAGGGGCACACCAGTTACACATTCATTTGCTCATAAGCTCACCAAAAGCTTTATACACAAGGTACAGTGGTATCTATGTAAAAAAGCGACTTATAACCTGAAATCACACATGCTTTCTGACTTTGCTGCTTGGCAGAGTGATTCATTTACCTGTGCAGGTCCAATTCCACATAGGGAAAAATAAGTTTCTCTTTAATCAACTCCCAAATGATTCGTGTCATTTCATCTCCTTGCATCTCTACTACAGAACCGCCTTGGATTTTTTGAGACATTTTGACTTCAATAAACCTTCAAGAGGAAAAATGATAAGACACATATCTCATCATTTGCCTCATTACCATGTAAAAACAAAATACAATTTGGTGACTTCTAAAAGAACAATTCATAACAGCATGACTGCATAAACAGCTAATAATAACAATTCCATTAACCATTAGAATCGAATACGTTTGCTGTATAAAGCATTGTGTTACATGCTTCTTGTGTGGTTTCTGAATCAACACTCACAACAACCCTGTAAGATGGAAATTATTTTTCCATTCTACTTTGCTAAAAGAAAAAAAGCTTTCGCAAGGCCATCCGGCTGGAGGGTTGGCTGGAAGGTCGGGGGAGCCTGAGCCGGTCACATGCCCTTAATAATGTAATCATTATTCTTGACTGTTGGTTTGTCCTATAAAATGAGATTATTTCCACAATATCATGTTTATTTGAAAACCTCTATCCAACTCCTCATTCTACTGGGCCGTCAAGAGGAGCAGAATGATGTGTACTACTATTTCCCCTCTTTTAAGAGGCTGTTTTGGTTAAAACGACTATCCTTGAGGAGATTCAACAAGTTCCAGCGACCCATTTTAAAGAAACTTTAAGTCCTTTTCAAAGTGAAAGATGAAGAATTCCAGGTGGAACTATATTTTCCTAGAGACAATAACGGATATCGGGGATGTCACACTGAATACAAAGTGATTTCTCAGAGAAATCTGTACGTATAGAGAAGGACTACTGTCCAGGACAAGCCCCTGTCCTGTCCTCGGTATCCCAACTCCTGGACTGTTCTTCTGGCGGTTAGTGGGCAAAGCTGCCAGTGGGTGGGACAGGGGATTGGAATTGTTCCAGGAAGAGGTGTCTTCTTGGGATGTGGGGGGATGCCAGATTCAAGTCAATCTGATTCCCAGAGAGGGCAGGGGTACACCCTTTGGATGAGGCTTAAAGAAAGGCGTGTTTCCTGAGAGGCAGAGGAGGCCCTGAGCCTGCTAAAGGTTCCCTTTCATGGTGCTCTAATGGAAACTTTTTTTCTCCCCGGCAACATAACTGCAGATTGCTTTTATTCTTTTAAGTTATGGCTGAGGACTGGAAGTCAGGAGAACTGACTAAAAAAAATATGAAGTAAGAGGCCTGTAAACAGTATTTCTTAAAAAGTTAAGCTAAAGTAACTTGGTCTTTAAATTTTAAAACGTAATGATTAGTAGACTGTGAGCTTCAGTTCCTCACCACAAGCCAGGACATATTCCTAACCCCTAGGCCCATTTTCACTTCCCAATTTCTAACTCTGGGATCCTGCTTACTAGAGGTTCCCTAGACCATCACTGGGGAACCATCTGGAACTCAACTAGAATAAAAAAGTGAACAAACTGGTGTGAATGAGTCAGCTACTTCCCATTTGTAATTTCAAGTATAATTTGAAGTACAGCTTAAAGTGTATGATTTAGTCATGCTGATCCCACTGTCACATCTGTCCTTGTATTTAAAACAAAACAAAAAGAGGCAGCAAACTTATCTTAGTTTTGATACATTCCTGAGGCCATACTCCTACATAGTATTATGCAAGGGCTATGATGGCTAATTTTCTTTGACGGCAAATACAGTTAATAAAAGGTCATACATCATACTTGAAATTTCAATAATGAGTGACAATGTTTTTTAGTTAATTATTTTCTTCTCAATTGAAACAAACACTTTCTGCAGTAATCTTTCTATATTTCATAATGCATAACTGAAACATTTCATGTTTTCTTCACGTTACTTATCCATTACATTTTTACTATCTTTTCACTAAAAGAGTGAAGCTTTATTGTAGACCCTGGCTTACTACAATGTAGGACACTATTTTATTTCTCCTAGATTTGAATTCCATGCAGTGAGCATTAGACACCACTGAATTCACTTTCTACCCTAGTCCCTCAGATTTTCTGTCTTCACCCAAACCCTGACTTCAGAAGGAAGGCCTTTTCCAACAAGCCAGTTCATTTATTCTGAAAGCAGCTGAATTCCAATCTCCTGACACACATGTGCAATGCTAGAAAATAAACCTGGACTAATACAAAGTAGTTTAAGAAAAAAGAGCTGCTCACCCTGTTTAATTTTATTTTCATTATTCCCAAAATTTTAGCCACATTTTTTGGGAGGCTGAGTTCATAAACTACATTAATTTCTGGGAAACCCCCCCCCAAAAACCAAAGTCTCTTGCAGAGAAGTCTAGACTGAAAGAAACAAGGAAGCAAGTGCAATTTATTGTTGGAAATATTCCTGACTCACTCCCTTGCAGTGGCTGCGACCACTTCCAAGACCTCCAAGACCAATTAAACGCAGTATTGCCATATCAAAGAATGGGAAAAATTGCTAATTCTCACCTTTACAATTTCTAATCACCCAAACTCCTCTCAATCTTGCAGACTCAGCTGAGTGCAGTTTATCTCCTAAAACAAATCAAAAAAGGGAAGAGAAAGGTAAGGTACAAGGCACTGCTGTCAGGAGAATTTAGCTGATTTCAATACGGGCCAGGCAACCCGGTTTGTCTGGTTTAAAGTACAGTGCTGAGTGTACCCAGGCGGGGCAAAGGGCAGTTTCAGGTCCGCAGGCACCTTTCAAATAAAGTAAATATCTTTGCACACACTGGAGGGTGCGTCCGTGGGGAGTCCCGGGTTCGTCGTCCGTTAGCTAGTCTTGTGGTTTGCACGTCCTTAGGGGACGCTGTGACCAGCGGGCTCATGGCCTGCATGCGTCCTTGTGGCCACTGTGCAAGAGGGCTGCAACCGAATCTGGCTCGGTTTCTCCTTCCAGGTCTCCACGTCCGCCCCTTCCCTCCCAGGTGCCGGGACCTTTAAAACCCGGGCGCCAGGAGCAGGCCGAAGGACGCCTCCCCCAGAACTCGAGAAGCCGGCGGCGGCGTGGTTTCCTCCACCCTCACTCCGCCCCCGACCGCCACCAGGTGGCCTAGCGAACGCCCCTCGCCGCCCCCCTTCAGGCTCCCCAGGCGGACGCATCCAGCTCGCCGCACCGCCAGTCCCAGCAGCCCAAGGTCGATGCACACTCCCAAGTCCTCCAGCTCCCGAGGCCGCACGGTTTCTTCCCCGTAAACGCAAGACTTCGACTTCCACGCGTCCCTGCATCCTCCCACCCCGATTTTCCTTTCTGTTGCAGACTTGGCCTTCCGTTTGTCATGGCATGCAACCTTCCGCCGCCCGGTTTTCGTCCTCCCTTGACTAAGAGCGGGCCTTCTACACATCCAGGCATCCAGCACCTTCTTCCTCTCCATTTCCAAAACCACGCCCAATACCTGGATTTCTTTCCCCTGCCTTGCGACCACGACTCGCCAAGTTGCCCCTACCATACCCAAGATCTGAGCTTCCTTCCTTTTTCCCACTCCAGCTATTGACAGAGCCTCCCCACAAAAGCCAGGGTCCGGAGACGCCCTTCGAAGCCTGCGGTTACCTGCAGGAGAAGGTACGCTGGCGATGACCCGGGAATGCCACAGCCCTCACACGGTTAACCCCACAAGCGCACACTCTGGCAATCCCAGCTGTGCTCCAGCTGTTTCGGCTTCTGACACGGCCTCCGCAGAAACCGAGAGCTGGGACGGCCCCGCTTCCAGGCTTTTGTCCCGACCCAGGCCCGGCCCCCTCAGCCCACCTCCCGGAGCTCCGCCCCTGCCCCGCCGCCAATCGCCGCGCGCTGACCCGCTGAGATGGGCGGGGCCAGGGGCCAGGGGCGGGTCCCGGAAGGCTAGGTCGAATTCCGCGGCGAATTCCAAGCGCTCAAGGTAGGGAAGAGCTTGCAGCGCCTTTGGAGTCGGCCGCCACTGCTCTACGGCAGAAGGACGAGATTGCCACCTGCAGGCTGGGGAGCAGGGCACGCCTGGGCCGGTCTTCTGAATCCTCCGCCGACAACCTAGGGCCCGGCGGAGTGAGTTTCCACTTCTGCAATAAAGGCAAACCGGGGACGGCGCGGCTCGGACCAATCCCCTTCCCTGCGCGCCCCGGCTGTGTGGTACACTGGAACGCGCTTGGACAGAAGGAAAAGTGCCGTGGGCAAGCGTGACATCGCTTTGGGGGCTTCGCGCAGCTGTAATGCAAAGGGTTGAACAGTTGCACAAGCAGGCATGGTACAGTAAATTTCCGCCAACGCCGATGACTAAGTCTTTAGAGCTTCGGTATCTATAATTTCAATTACTACTGAGTACTATAAATAAACGCAGTCGTCATCTGCATTAGAAGATAAGGATAATGAGATTATTATCTGGGTTCCAGAGAAGTTCAAATAAAGATCGGAAGTCTTAGAGAACAGTGGATTAAAAAAAAAATTCTGTCCTCTGCAGGGGATTATTTTTTGTGTATTCTTTATTCTTGAAAACATGCAAGGCAGGGGAGGAGTATTTTAGATCGTGATTTGTAGGATAATCGCATGCTTGGTCCAGGATTCAATACCCCCAAATTTAGTTTTTAAAATTATCTCTAATATCGGGTTATTATTATTACTCTTATGAAGGGTACTATGCGAGGTGCATTTTGGTCACTAGAGGGCACTGGTATTTTTCCCAAGAGAAAAGGAAGAAGGAAAGCATACGCAGCCTCGCGCTTGTTGATTATTGAGATGGATTAACTGAAAGTAGCGGTCACTTCCATTTATTCCTATAGAACTGATTATAGAGGTATATGGTCTTGTATTTTCATCTCTAATTTGAGACTCCAAATCACCTGAGATTGTAAATTTACTCTATATTATATCAGGCTCACGTTATTACCCCTTGTCCACTGCTAAAATTATTTATATTCATTCTTGTTCCAGAAAGGATTTAGAGCAACCTTCAAGATACATACAGTATAGCACGACAAAGGACATTGAATATAGGTGAGGAAAAGATAGAATAAATACAGGAAATTGTACAGAACCAAGGTGAGTTTAATCACAAAATGTATTCCATCAAATCCTAAACAGTGCCGAAAGGGGGGCTACAAATTTGGCTCTAAGCCAATGTGGGAGGAAAGGTAACAGCGTTACCTTTCTAAAAATCTAAAACAGCGTTTCCTAAGTCAGTAATGTAGGAAGTACTTTTCAACTGAAAAGTTTTTTTGTAGATCCCGAGCAGTGACTTATACTAATATATACAGATATATGCTCCTTATGCTGATAGCTCTCATACAACTATAAAATAACAAACTTATAGACAAAATGACTACAAGCAAAACTATAAAAAATATATTACCATTGTCAACATTAATTAAATGTAACAAACGATGTTTGGCTGAAATTAAATTACTGCTTGCAATTTGAATATAAAACTCACTGCTTACATTCTGGTTCTTTTGAATTTAGCTTGGCTTTTCCACTGGATGCCATGTGAGGATTCATTTAGAACACCAGTCTTCCAGACTCACAGACATAGAGAACAGACCTGTGGTTGCCAAGGGGGAGAGCGGGTGGGGTTGGAAGGGATTGGGAATTTTGGGTTAGCACATGCAAACTATCATGTATAGGATGGATAAACAGCCAGGTCCTACTGTATATCTCAGGGAACTATATTCAATATCCTGTGATAAAACAGATTAGAAAAGAATATAAATAAGAATGTATACACCTGTATAACTGAATCACTTTGCTGTACAGTGGGCGATCTTTACTGGGCTATCTATTCTGTTCATGTGATCCCTTGGTCTAATTTATACTTTATTGTATGTTTATGAAATATTAACATCACCAGGCTAACTACAAGAGGGGGGAATTTTTTTGCTTGTCTTTGTTTTTGTTTCTGGAAGGCATAGACTTGAGCACGTTCACGGGTTAAGGAGGAAGGAGTCATTGGAAAAAGAGGTTGAAGAGACGGCACAAACTTCTGTAATAGGAAAGACACTTTGTACTCTATTATGAGTTAAAGACACTTTGTACTCTATTATGAGTTAATCACTAAAGAAATGTTGCCTGTAAGCTTAAATTATACATAATGGCCCATCTCTGGGAATCCTGCCTCCCAGGTAATGAGCATTAAGCTAAAATACCTTTGTTTAGCTCACAGGAAACATCCTGACCAGGTGGACCTGTGGATGACTGCAGGGAGGAAGAAATTAACACATCTTCTATGGAGGCTGACTGGAACCAGGAAATGTTTGACTTCACTCCCTCCCCTTTTAGTATAAAAGAAGCCTGAATTCTAACTCAGGCAAGATGGTTCTTTGGGGGCACGAGTTCACCATCTTCTTGGTTTGCTGGGTTTCTGAATAAACTCGCTTGCCCCAACACCTCATCTCTCAATTTATTGGCCTGTCGCGCTGCCAGCAGTTGGAGCTTGGACTTGGTGACCCTCCCAGGGAAGAGAGGAGAGACTGGATTGAGAGCTGGGAGGACTGAGCAGAAGAGGCTCTTTTCTCCCAGAAATGAGGGCAGGAGTCAGGCCAGGGTGGATGTGAATGCAGGTAAATGTGATTGGGGTGGTTAGGTAGTTAGGGATCGCACCCAACACCTCGGCTATTTCACTCAGGTAGATGAGATTCTCTTGCTGAGAACGATAGTCAAGATGGTGTTGGTGCGGAATAGCAGTAGTGAGGAATGGAAGAGGAAGTTGACTGCTGACTCCTAGGAAGATTGCTGAGGGGCTCAGCTAAGAGTGGTGACTGGCATTGATACTGCTATCAGCCTTCAGGCTTCGATGCTACTCTCCAGTGGCTGAAAAGACCCAGCTCAAGGAGAAATGGGTGGGAACTTGCCAAAACTCTTGGGGGAAATGGGTCTGCAGAATTTAGTTAAAACAGCACCTCACTTTGGGTTTCACTTCCTTTCTGACTGCCCCTGCCAAATCCCACAATCCTGTCAGCAGGTTTTGGTATGTTCTCTTCAGCTAATGGCAAAACACTCTAGCAGGACAAAATGATGGCTAATGCTAGCCAGGCTGAGCAATACGGGGCTTGGTAACTTTATTTGTGCCAGTCTTTGCAGCACAAAACTTGAGTGAAAAAAATAGCTATAGAGCTAACATCACTTATTCCGGATTAGACATTGTGCCAAATGTCTACAAACATTATGTACAATGTTTTACTTAATCTTCAAAAAACTATCTGTGAAGGGTACTATCATTAGCTCCGTTTTACAGATTAGAGGCCTGGAGCCTAAAGAAATTGGTAATTTAAGGTAACTTGGCTAGTTATTGGCGTAGTCACCCAAGTCTGATAACAATATTCGCTTTAGGCACAAGTGTTAATGCAAGTGAGTATCAGTCCGTAAGAACGCTGAGCGCGGTAACATATTATCAGTGCCCATATCATCGGACACATACGGTAACCGCAGTCCAGCCCTCACCCATCCGGTGACCCCCGCACACTTGACGCTCACGCGCGCAGTCGCCGTGGCTTCCTCTAGGAAGGCTGAGGCGGCCTAATCTCGGTCAAGGTGTTGAGCACGACTCTATCTGGGTTGGACTCCTTCTGCCTGAGCGTCTGATCCGAACGTCGTGCGGGCGGAGCAGGGAGGGCGGAGCCGGCGCCCGGGAGAGTTACGGATTGGAGGGGAGGAGGAACAGAGGGCGGAGCCTGGGGGGTGCGGACGAGAGAAGCCGCAGCAACCATGTAAGCAGCCTTGCTTCCTGCCGCAACCGCCGGCTGCCTGAGAATCGCGGCGCTGGGCTCTGAAGCTTCCTTCCTGCGCTTGGGCCCGGTGAAGCGGGGGCTGGGGTGGAGGGTGGCCGGCGGGGCCGCGGCGGGAGGCGCAGGTAAGGGAGGGGGCTGGCGCGCGGCCGGCTGGGCCTGAGAGTGGGGAAGAAGGCGGGTTTAGGAAGGTCTGGGGCCGGAGCGGAGGGGAAGTCTGAAGTGAAGGCGAGAGCTGGGGCTTCGCAACCGCGGCTGCGGCCGAGGCTCGGCAAGGAAGGGCAGAGAACCTGTGCCCGCATTCAGGCGGCTCCCTTGATTCCCCGGCTGCCCCTTGTCTGGCGAGTGGGGAAGGGAGCCGGGTGGGGCTGTTCTGGAAGAGGTTTCCTTGGAAGCATTTGAAGTTCTCTTGCTCCTCTCGTCCCGTATACTTGAACTTATTTCGGAGGTGCATAGTCCAGTTCCTCCTCCCTCTGATGGATAAGCTCCGAGCCTGTGTTTCAGAGGTGTATACATAGACGGGACAAGAAAGTTGCTCATCTACAGAAACGGTACCGGTAGTAGGGTTTATATACTTCCTTAAATGCTTGCCTTTGCTCTTTGAGGCTATTCCATTTGTACCTATGTTTAAGAGTCTCTTGAGAAGACTTGATTTCCCAGTTAGTATTTTCCCCTTGTTTAGAACGTTCCCAACAAAAGGATGAGAGTGGAATATTTTTAGGAATTAGGGGTCTTATGTTCTATGTAGAAGTCACTGTTAAGGCATTCAAGAAATATGAGAAATGCTGGAATTCTGTTTTAGTCAAGTTATTCCTGTTTATCTGGTGTATTTATTATATTATCCCGTACTGATTCAGTGCATCCTTGACAGTAGAGGTGGTCTCTTGGTATATTGTAGTGTCTTATTTCTGGTTTATTTGAATCTTGTTTTTTGGCACTCCCACTATCAGGATTATTACAAAAAAGTTCTTAGTTTCTTTCCGTTAGATTCGAGTTTGTGACAGAGAAGGGCAGGTTAAGTTTCTTTGGCAGAGCAAGACTACTTTCCTGTGTCCTCCCTTTTTCTTCTTTCTGGGAAGAATAATATGGATCATATGGTTTTCCTTTAGAAAACCTCCATCTGTTGGTACGTTGATCAAAAATTGAACAAAAAAAAGTCTTTGTAGATGGAAACTAACATTTCTACTATTCAGCTGTCCTGCATTGTTAGATATATTTTGAGTATTAAAAAAAAAAAACACTGTACTTAGAAATGACTGAACTGATACTTGCATTTTTCTGTTTGCTAAAATTTTGGTTTGGCTGGTAGAGCAGGCTTATTTTCTAAATTTCAGTTCCTGACAAGACTTTTGATAGTGCTGAGGGGGTCTGCATATACTAGTCACATTCAAGTGAGAAGAGGCAGAGTGCTGGTGATATATGAGAGGTCTTTGAATGAGTAAGTGAATGCTTCTAATTACCTCTCAGATAGGAAAGAATCCTAGTTTATATCACAGACAGTTAGTTATTAAGCTACCACAGAATAAGAGTTGTAAGATAGTTTTTTCAGGGTCCTGGTATTATTATGTAGTTATTAATATTAACTGTGTGATTGTATTGTTTTAGAAACTACACTGGTGAGTGTTTTCTTGGTAATTTTTGTCCTCACATCTTCAAAACCTAATAAAAGTTTCTACATGGGTGACCCTTAGGTGTGATGCTAAGACTCTTTAGGAAGGTTGCTAACTCTCCTCATTTTACTTGCGTCAAAGTATTATGTAGGATGTTCTCTGAGGCCTTCAGGTTGTTACTGCTATCACATTATTCTTTCTCTCCAGGACCCTCTTTTTTTTTTTTTTCCTCTTTTTACCTTTTTGAATTTACACTTGATCAATCACCAGCTGATTTCCCAGTCCTTTATGCTGGTATATGGGTTGTCAAGACACTTTAGAAGGACGTGTCCTTTCCCTCTTTCCTTCTTCCTCTTCTCCCCCCCGCTTCCTCCTCTTCTTCCTTTGCCCCTTCCTCTTCTTCCTCTTTTTCTTCCCCCTCCCTCCATTCCAATAAACATTTGTTGCCGAAATTCTCCTCATCAGTGGTTTTATTTTTGCTTTGTTTAATTAATAATCAATTAACGTTTTAATTTGGCAGTGTCCTGAGTAGTTAGAATTCAGGTAGACCAGAATTGAAAGTCTGGGAAGAGCTACAAGATAATTTTGCTCTAAAGACTAATTCTGTGCCTCTTATGGGCAAGCACTTTGCTAAAAGTGCTTCACATATACTGTCGCACTTAATCACACTAAGACTCAGTTTCCACTATGTAAAATGAAGATGGTAATACATATCTCACAGGGCTCTTACCCAAATTTACTCAGCGAAGATATTTCAGAGTCAGAATTTGAAACCAAGAGTGTCTGCCTTCAAAACCGATGCAAACTCGAAATATCTCTTTAATTAAAAGAAGAAATAATTAAATAAAATGCTGCCCGCAGGAATAAATAAAGAGTAATTCTGGGGTAAAACTTGGCATCTAGTTACAGCTCTACCACTGACTAGCTACGTGACCCTCGAGAAAGTTGTTTTGGGTTCAGTGTACATTGGTTGCTTCAGAGGTAAAATGTAGTAATAAGCCCAGCTCTGTATCTTTCAGGCTTTTAGAAAAATGAAATGAGATGGTAGATAGGATTTTGAAAGTGAAAAAAGCATTTTGTAAGAGTGTAGTGTCCTCCTTGTAAATATAAATTAGATTACAAGCTATAGCATTTTAATGAGTTATGCATAATTCATCGTCTTCTCTTTGAAGTATTAATATGGCAGAAAATAGACATCAGTGCTTTTCTGTTACCTGCATCTGATGATGTGGTTAGCTTTAAAGCTTTGGTTGAATTATAATTTTTGGTTATTAAAAAAAAAAGCCCGTTAAGATCTTCATTTTAATGCCTATATGAATTGAGGCTTAAAAGGAGAAAACCCAGGCTCCTGTGCCTAGGAAGACATATGATGGGGATCAGTCAGCTTGTGGATTTGGATAGTTCTTATAGGTGATGAGGCATAGTTTGAGGTACCTTTGAGGTTATATAGAAATGTCGTTAAGGGATGACTATTTCGTTTCCTGTTCTTGGAAATATTCGTTTTTTATATTTTTTTGAAAGAAAACATTGAAATAAGTAAAATAAAACTTTGAGGAATTTGTATGCTTGTGTAAAACCAGTTTTCCCCTTTAAAAAGCTATTTTTTCAAAAAAGTCTTAAAATGAAAACTATGTAAATCATGTGAAAATCCTCTTTTTTCCTTTTTGCCTGCTCACATTTATGCCTTACCTTCAAATTTTTAATAATTTTGGTATTTTTCTGTATTTGAATAGTAATTTTGAAAATGAGATTGACTATATGTTCCTAGTTTTAGATAACTGAGACTCTTCCTTATGATCTAGACTTCAGTGTTTTCAAGTCTTAATTTGGAGTATATGCTGAGCTAGATTTATTTACTCTTTGGTTTGTTTAGGTCTGAATTTTTGAAGTCAGATTTCTAGATATTTGGATGCTGTTTGGAATCAACCTTCGGGCTTCCTGAGGAACTTACTTTTGCTTATTTCTTTTGTTATTAGACTCATGAAATGGCCACAGATGATAAGACGTCCCCTACATTGGACTCTGCTGATGATTTGCCTCGATCTCCTACTAGTCCTTCTCACCTCACACACTTTAAACCTTTGACTCCTGATCAGGACGAACCTCCTTTTAAATCCGCGTATAGTTCTTTTGTAAATCTCTTTCGATTTAACAAAGGTAAGACTTATTCTTAAAGATCAGAGACCCTACCATCTTGATTCTCTGAAATTCTCTTGTTCAACTTTCATGCTGTGTCTTTGCAAGAAAGTGAAATATTAACAAGGAGGTAGCTTTATAATCATAGGTCACTGGAGTTAACTGCATAAGAAGAGAAAGCTAGAATTTTCACTTTAATCTTATTAATTATTGGCAACTGAAGATCAGAATTGAAAACTAAATATTACAAGGAGGTCTCTTTTTAAAGAGAAGTTAGCATTCTTTTTCTTTTCCTTTCTTAATATATCTCAGTTTTCTTAAGTTCATAGAATGGATTTTTCTCTTTTAGGGGTTAATAGCCAAAAAATTTTTATTTTTTGCAGTATGTGGACCTCTCATTGTTGTGGCCTCTCCCGTTGAGGAGCACAGGCTCCGGACACGCAGGCTCAGCAGCCATGGCTCATGGGCCCAGTCACTCCGCGGCATGTGGGATCTTCCCGGACTGGGGCACAAACCCGTGTCCCCTGCATCTACAGGCGGACTCTCAACCACCGCACCACCAGGGAAGCCCCCAAAAGATTTTAATTAAAGCAATGAAACTAAAGGACCAGCACATGGGAGGAAGGGTTCATATTTTTCAAAAATTGAAAGCTGTCAGCAGGCTTGTTGTTGACCTGTTAAGGTATACATTTAATGACACCAAATGAAAAGATATTTTTAAAATGAGCTCTTTTTAAGTAATATATTTTTTACTTGTTAGAAGAATTAAAAAAAAAAACATGGCCTACATCTTTTGCTTTATATTTAGCTGTATTGTTTGAAATGTGTTAGAAAGTAATCCCTCTAGTTGTAACGGATTTGGGGGTTAATAGTTTAATTAACTCAGTAGAAATTTTAATAGTATTAACTGACTTTTATTAACAGTCATGTTGAAAGCTCTGTAAAACCTGTTAGTCCATTTTGAAGACAATAATCTTTTTTTTTTTAAAGAAACCACAACAATCTTATTCTTTAGAATAGTTTTGGATTTATGGAAAAATTAGGAAAATAATACAGGAAGTTTTTATATACCCTTACACCCAGTTTCCTGTGTTATTAACATCTTACATTGGTAGAGTACATTTATTACAATTAATGAACTATTATTGATTCATTATTAGTAACTGAAGTAAGTATTTTATTCATATTTCTTCAGTTTTTACCTAATGTCCTTTTTCTGTTCCAGGATCCTGTCTAGGATACGTTACATTTAGCCATTAAATGACAGTAGTTTTTTTATTTAGCATATGTTTATTGAGCACCTACTATCCACTGGGCACTATTTTAATAGTACAAGGAATCTATCCCATAAATAAAGCAGAACAACAAAAAAATCACTGCCTTTGTGTAGAGCTTGCATTCTGTTTCCTTAAATATGCTCAAGAAATTTCTCATGAAAAGTAAAACAGGGACTTCCCTGGTGGTCCAGTGGTTAAGACTCTGTGATCCCAGTGCAGGGGGCCCGGGTTTGATTCCTGGTTAGGGAACTAGATCCCACATGCTGCAACTAAGACCCAGCTCAGCCAAATAAATATTTAAAAAAAAAAAAAGTGAAACAAACTGAAGGTCACATATACCAAGGATGTAATTTTGCCACCTTCTTTGAATTTCTCTCTCTTTTTTCTTTAAGAAAACCCTAATGTTTACTTAGGCATGTAATATAAGTACACATTCTTTCCTAAAAACTTCTCATCTATTTCCTTCTCTTTGCTGGACTCTGAGTCTTAGTTTTTCCAATAATTCCAAGCTTTTGTTTGCTGCAGAGAGAGGAGAAGGGGGTCAGGGAGAGCAACCATCTCTGAGTGGAAGTTGGACCAGCCCCCAGCTCCCTTCAAGGACACAATCTGTGAGATCACCTACACCTTATAAAAAACAGCTTAATGAGGAGCTCCAGCGGCGATCTTCAGTGTTAGGTATGACACTGTTCTCATTTCATTCCTCTCTGTGTATTAGACTTTTCCCATAGTCATTGTGTTTTGCAGGTTGTTTATTGACTTAACTTTTCTTCTATTTGGAATAGTCAGGTACTCTTGAGAATTAATGAAACTGTTACCTGGATAACTGTTGATACCTAAACAAGAGTTCTTAAACATTTCATTAAACTTTAGGCAAGGCAGAGCTTTCTTTGACTGTTTTTTGATTAATTACTTGCTTGGGTTTCAGCAGAGGACAGTTTGCGACACCCCCAGGAGAACACAGGTTAGTTTCAGCTTTGTGACTGACTGCTGCATCTGTTCTTGGGGTGGCCAGTGTAATGTGATGTGCATGCCTCTGGCTGCAGAAGTCTCTCAGTTCCATTAGCGGGCTGCCACTTGCTCTTGGCCTTCTGTCCTTGTCGGGGTGCAAGCTGTCATTGTGGCTGGATAAGCTGAGCTCCTCTTGCCTGTTTGTTCTCCATCCTGGTCTGCTACGTGGTCATGTCCTTCATTTTCATGCTGTAGTGGGATCAGCCTGAATCCACAGACTAGATAAAGTGAGTTGTTTTATGTTTTATTTCTGTTAGATTATTAAACTCAGTGCAGTGGTTTGCCCAACTCAAGGTGACAGGAGAAAGGCAATGAGAGGTGGCATAAGAGAGGGAAAAGGATGTAGCATTGGAAATCAGGTGTCCGTGAATGTCAGATCCTGCCTTGTCTGGCCAGTCTTCCCCATGAGGTCTTCGAGTGAAAAGTAGGCGGGCACAGGTAATGGTTGTTGGCAGAAGGATATTTTATTGCTAGTTGAGACTTGGCTCAGAACCTTCTTCTGGTGGGTCAGAGGAGAAGGAGAAACGAAGCAGAAGAAGAGTTTCACGCTAAGGACTGGAGCGGAGCTGGCTATATCACCTCTGTAGGTTTCCCAGGGCAAAGGGACTCAGCCTGCGTCACATCAGCTGTTTGGAAGGAAGAATCAGAAGGTAGGAAGAGAGAAATGAGCTCTTTACTCCAAATGGATGGAAGGAAGAGACCATCCCCACTTTTAACCTTAAACTCTCCTTAGCTCTTGAACCTGGCCTGTGGCAACACTCCTATTTTTGTTAAGGGAGCTCTTTTGACTAAATCCTATACTGAGTCAAGCATAGGATTTATTTGTTTATAAAATTGAGGAGTTGGACTAGAGTCTAATCATTTAGGGGTTACAAACTGACAGCCTACCAAACCTTGGCTTGATGTTTTGATAAACTTTAATTTAAATATCACTAGGTGGAGCTTGTAATGTCTAGTTTGCTGCAATCCCCACCATTCCTTACTGTCTTTTATCAAGTCCACTTGATTCTTTGATTTTGCCTTAGCTCCTAGAGGCATTTGAGTTTCACAAGCCTGGGACTGTTTTACCAATCTTTTCCTACTAAAAGGCTGTGATTCCACAGTCTACTAGCTCTGTGACCTTGGGAAGTTATTTAATTTTCTAATATTCATTTTACAAGAGAAGCAACTACGATGATTTGCTTGAGGGCAGAGTGCTAGACCAGATTTTCTCTCATGTTTCTTTCATCTTCATCCATGATGAAACCATCATCTGTTGGTTCCAGGAACAGTCTTGCTCCTGCTTTTTCTGTGGATGATGCTGTTTTTACTTTCTCATACTCCTAAGTGGCTGAATGCAAGGGGCTTCACAACTAATTGTTGCCTGTGCATGGGAGCACAGCCTTACTGTTCTAACAGCTTCATCTGTCTCCTTTTTCAATTCGTAAATCATGGAGAGTTGGTTTATCACAGAGACTCAAGAACAATTTGCTCATTCTAATACACATACATTTTTATTCTAGTAATAACCCATGAGGTATCTGCTGAAATTAAGATATTATTTATAGAAACAAAGTTTTCTAACATAGGTGCTGTTTAGATAATTATTTCCGTAATTAATATCTTGGAAAATTCTTCGTCAATTTATACCAACTTCACATTTTTTTGTAATCTTTTCTTTCCCACTCAACCGAAACAAAGAACACCTAAATCTAATCTAGCAAACAAGTGAGTTTGGGAAGGATATAGAGAGAGCTATTTTCCATCTTGCTTTACCATAGATTATTAGGGTAATGAGTTTAAGCTAATAAGGATGTTCATCCTTTTCGTCAAGCCACCTCTACTTCATCCTTAGGTTTAGTAACTGCTGGAGCCAGGAATAGGTAGAAACTTCAGTTGTAATCTTGCTCTAAAATAAGGAAATGATACATGACAGCTTTGGTGGACACAAAGCTGGAACATGGGTGTGTTTTATTATTGACAGGACTGGCTTCAGTATTGCTGTTTCAAGAGCAAGTGATCCCGTCTAGTTTGGAACTGTAGGAGTAGGGAGGTGGCAGGGAAGGGTTGCATTGGGGTTCTAGCAATTCTTTGGGGAAGAGAAGTCTGCTTGGACATCGGTGAAGGGAAGTTTGTGGATAAATTACCATCCTGGATGTTCTGAAGTCTGTCAGACTCTGTGGGGTTGGCTATTAAATTCCTTTCTGATGATCTACTCCACGAGCCTTTGGGTTTGTGGTCTGCAGACTGAACTGAACTGTTCAACCCTGTCGCTGACCTGTTTGACTGTAGAGACTGGGCTAGGTAACACACAAGGATTGCTTTTCCTTCTGTTAAATTTCTCGCAGGAATTTGTAGCAGGACCGAAGGGCCCAAGAAATCATTAATGAATTTTGGGCCATGTTAAGTGATGCTCCCATCCAGGCCTTAAAATCATCAGTGGTCACAGACAGTGTTTGTCTCAGGTAGCCCTCATTTGCTTGTGAAGCAGTGTTTCACATGGTAATAAGAAACACTTTCAACAGCCTCTTACCCTTATAAAGGCTAGTTTTAACTCTCAGTCTGTGTCACTGGCTGGGAGAATGTAAGTATTGATATATGCTAAAAATAAGAGGAACTTTGCATTGATACTAGAGACTATTAAGGTAGTGTTTTTTGTTTTTTGTTTTGTAAATCTGACTCAGATACCAGAAGGAAGGCAGAACCTGCCTTTGGAGGTCATGACCCTCGTACAGCTGTTCAGCTCCGAAGCCTCAGCACAGTATTAAAACGCCTCAAGGAAATCATGGAGGGGAAGAGCCAGGTACTGTCTAGAGGCTTTAGAAGATTACTTATTAAGCACTTACCTGGGGACCATGTGGTACTCACTAAAAATGGTACAATGCCACTTGAAAGAAAGTTCAGTTAATACTAACTTCACCTGTGGACACCATATTTTTTACTCATAAGTTTCTAATTTTAGTTTATCAATTTTTTTCATTTTATGGATTGTGCTTTTTGTGTTCTGTTTAAGAAATGTTTTTCTAGCCCGGGGTAGTAAATATTCTCCCATGGTTTCTTTAAGAAGCTTTATTATTTGTGTGAAGTATATGGATAAAGATTCACTTTTTTCCCCATGGATGTCCAGTTGGACCCAGTATCATTTTTTAATTTTTTAAAATTTATTTATTTATTTATTTATTGGCTGCGCCACATGGCATGCGGGTTCTTAGTTCCTGGACCATGGATCGAACCCGTGCCCCCTGCAGCGGAAGCTCAGAGTCTTAACCACTGTACCACCGGGGAAATCCCAGCACCGTTTTTTTTTAAAGACAACCTTCACTGACTGCATTACAGATCTTGTCAGAAATCCATTTATATGTGTGAGGGTGAGTCCATATATGTCCAGGGCTCTCCTTTTTCTTCCACAGCTCCGTTTTTTCCTCCCACTAATACTCCGTCTAAAATTACTGTAGCTTTGGAATAAATCTTAATGGCTGACATTACACGTCCTTCAGTTTATTCTGCTTCAAGATTGTCTTGGTCATTTTGACCTTTTGCGTTCCCATATAAATTTTAGAAATAGCTTGTTAATTTCTGCAAAAGAAATTTTCTAGGATTTTGATTAGCAATGCATTTGCCATTGCATTTTAATAATCAGTAGTTTCAAGAAGGCTTCACACATTTTTGTTGTTACAGGATAGTGACCTGAAGCAATATTGGATGCCAGATAGCCAGTGTAAAGAGTGCTATGACTGTAATGAGAAATTTACCACTTTTAGACGCAGACACCACTGCCGACTGTGTGGGCAGATTTTCTGCAGTCGTTGCTGCAATCAAGAAATCCCTGGAAAATTTATGGGTTATACAGGTAAATGGGCTGTATTGACACGTTTACAATTTTTAAAGATCATAACAATAAGATAGTTATAATACAGGACCCATGTTAAGTCATTTTTTAATTTTGGACATCATGTGTGAATTATGGGGTGCACAAACATGAGGGAGACATGGCTTTGCTTTTAAGGACCTTATAGTCAAATAATAAAGTAGATGGGGATATTCATAAATAACATGAGTAAAAGACAGTGTATCATAGATTCTAAAAAACCATGGGACCATTAATGGTTTTTTTGTTGTTGTTTTTTTCTTTAAATTTTTAAAAAAATAAATTTATTTATTTATTTATTTATTTGTGGCTATGTTGGGTCTTCGTTGCTGTGCATGGGCTTTCTCTAGTTGCAGTGAGTGGGGGCTACTGTTTGTTGTGGTGCGCAGGCTTCTCATTGTCGTGGCTTCTCTTATTGTGGAGCATGGGCTCTTGGCGCGTAGGCTTCAGTAGTTGTGGCACGTGGGCTCAGTAGTTGTGGCTCGTGGGCTCTAGAGCGCAAGCTCAGTAGTTGTGGCGCATGGGCTTAGTTGCTCCGCAGCATGTGGGATCTTCCCGGGCCAGGGCTCGAACCCGTGTCCTCTGCATTGACAGGCGGATTCTTAACCACTGCGCCACCAGGTAAGCCCCATTAATGTTTATTAGACAAGTTGGTTGGAGTGATCACTAATTTATATTATTATGAGAGGTTTTTTTTTTTTTTTTTTTTTTTGCGGTACACGGGCCTCTCACTGCTGTGGCCTCTTCCGTTGCGGAGCACAGGCTCCGGACGCGCAGGCTCAGCGGCCATGGCTCACGGGCCCAGCCGCTCCGCGGCATGTGGGATCTTCCCAGACTGGGGCGCGAACCCATGTCCCCTGCATTGGCAGGCGGACTCTCAACCACTGCGCCACCAGGGAAGCCCTATGAGAGTTTTTATTTTACAAAATACAGATATCCCTTGAGTTATGTGACAGTGTGCTTTAGCAAATTGCATTTACTCATATTCTTCCCTAAATTTTAGTAATACAGAGATTTAAAATTATTTGTTGAAGCAGAAAAAAACTAAACGGTGTGTGTAGTGATTAGGGAGTGGAAGTGGAAGGTGGGCAGAAGTTACCAAAAAGAGAACACTTCTGTTTTGTTAAAGTGTGTGTGTGTGTGTGTGTGTGTGTGTGTGTGTGTGTGTATAATTTAAAAAAAATTTTTATTTATTTATGTTGGCTGCACCAGGTCTTTAGTTGCAGCATGTGGGAATCTTTTACTTGCGGCATGTGGGATCTTTAGCTGTGGCATGTGAACTCTTAGTTGCAGCACGTGGAATCTAGCTCCCTGACCAGGGATTGAACCCAGGCCCCCTGCATTGGGAGCACGGAGTCTTAGCCACTGAACTACCAGGGAAGTCTGAGAACACTGTTAGTATCTCTCTCATGTTATTTTTATTATCATGTAGATCTTCCTTTTGGCCTTACTTCAAAAAAAAAGATTTTTTTTTTAACCTAAACTGCTTCAGAGTTCAGACCCCAGTTATCTTTCATCCAGATTATGGCTGCAGCTTTTAAAAGATTTTTTTACCTTTAGTTTTTCCCTATCTCGAATTCATTTTTCATACTCTAGTCAGTATCCTATTAAATGCTAATTTGATCATGTCAAATTCCCGTGCATAAAACCCTTTCAGAGTTCTCATTACCTATAGGATAAAATCCTATCTTGTTAATATGGTTGGTGTATGGATTCCCTAGGGCTTTCTTAACAAAATACCACAAACTGAATGGGTTAGGACAAACAGAAATTTGTTGTCTCACAGTTCTGGAGGCCAGAACTACCATAATAGCCCTCATTCCACTGGTCAGGAACAAATGTAGGGATTTGTCATTTGCTGAGTATGTTTATTCCAGTTATATATTCTAGAACTGAGGGATAACCACAAATGGGTTCGGGGACTCACTGAACCCACTGTAAGATGGACCTAAGCTGGAACTCTGTTGATCACCTGACCTCTGTAAGCCCCTGCTCTGACTTAAAACCATAGTAACATTTTGTGCCTCTTGGAATTAGTGTTAATTCAGTGCCAAAGTCCAGTCATCTCCTAAAAGTTTGACTATTACCTTTTTCTCAATGCACTGTCACTCTGGTGAAAGGCTCTAGGTCCTTTGGGGAAGCCTTTTAGGAAGATAAACAGTATATATTTTTTGGCAGTGTAGTGGGGCCCTTCCTCAAGGTGACCCAGCCTCCCTTCATTCAAGGAATTCTGGGTCTGTAAATGGCTTAAGTCTGAGAATTGGTTGAGGGGTCATGACTCTTTTTGATTCAAGTGTGAGTTTTGTTCACTTGATCTAGAACTCTTTTTCTTATACAAATCCAGTAAGAGTTTAGAAGACTGCCCATTTACTTTTAGGAACACCATGATCAGATGTGTCATAGATCTCTGTATATGTTACACTATTCTGCTTACAGCTTTGACTCTGATGTCTCTTCTGGTAACATGCCTACCTTGTCTTTGTCGATTAAATGCCACCACTCTGCCCCTGCCAACCTGGGATCCAGTGGTCCCCAGTGCATTTAGATTTCCCAGTTTAGCACCAGCAGTTCCCACTATAATGGGTGACTGCAAAGCTCTACAGGGATGCTGGGGCTCCCCTCACAAATTTTTTTTGTCATAGTCATGGTGAAAGGTATGTCCCCTGGATCCTCCTGGGGCAAGCGAGCAGATCTTACTTGGTAAATCTGCTCTTAACAGTCTCCCTAAGCTTTTGGATCCCTTCCTTTATAGCATTCCAGGGTAATTCTGGCATTTCAACTTCATTTAGTATAGGACACTTTTGGTCCATGTTTTAGCCAGCCAACCAATTAACCAGACTGTTAGAGCCCCTTTGAACACCTTGAGCTATAACATTAAATCCAGAATCTCTGCTTAGTGGGTCCATATCAATAGATCCAGTTTGATCTGATGTTCTTTCCAGTATTATTCTATACCCTTGGTAGCCATTCCCACACATATTCCCTGGATTTCTGTTTGTCTACATTGGAAAAATCATGTAGTTCTTTTGGAGTGTGGTGTACTTCCTCATGGGTCACACTTTATAACTCTCCTTTCAGGGGACCTGAGTCTTATTATAGGCCTAGAAGCAAAGAGGGTAGTGGGAGTGGGTCCTGAGGAGAATAAGCAGGGTCTTGCAAGGCAGCTAACTCATGGGAGGCCGTTGTGAATTTTTCAGGCAAAGCAGGGTTAATCTCAGACAGGGTGGAAAGGCTACTTCTACTCGCAAAGAAGACTAAGTAGAAGTTGGCAGTTCAGTGTTCCCAGCTTCCCCAAACATCCCCTTCCAGGTTTCAGGATTTCGTTCCTTTCTAATCAATGCCCTAACTTTAATAGACACACCGTAAGGTTAAGTGACTCAGTGTGTGTTGTGGTTCAGTCACTTGCGTGATGAGACTCTTGGTTTGATTTTCAGCAGTCTCAGTTCTGCAGCTGTGTATGGTTCTTTCAGGGAAGACATAGACACTTTGAGGTACATTGTACAGTTCTTGAGCTGGGAATCTGAATTCCTGATGTCATTCTTTTCCCTTTTTGTCCAGTGCAATTAGGAGCAGCTGATCTCATACTCATTAGTTTGACAAAAATGTTCTAAGATGTGCAGTACATGGTAAGTCAGGTCTTTGCCTCTTATAAGTATTTGATTAGGAGTATCCATAGGTGATACTTACGTGACTCTGTTGCCCCATCACACCGTGGACTATCAGCATTCTCTTTACCACTGGAAATAGAGTCCTTATTGCCTTTAAATCTAATTAGAGAACCAATTCCAGAAACCCAAAAACGAATTCAGAAAATTCAACCTTAAGATTTTGTTGCTCTAGAACTTCTCTTGGTACCAAAATTTGTATTAGGGTTCTCCAGAGAAACAGAACTAATAGGGTATTTACGCCCCTCCCCGCCACCCCCCCAGCACACACACATTTATATAGAAAGAAAGATTTATTTTAAGGAACTGGCTCAAGTGATTAAGGGAGCTGGCAAGTCTGAAATTCTTAGGATAGGCCAGCGGGCTGGAAACTCAGGCAGAATTTCTGTCTTAAAGACTCGAGACAGGACTTCCCTGGTGGCGCAGTGGTTAAGAATCCTCTTGCCAGTTCAGGGGACACGGGTTCGATCCCTGGTCTGGGAAGGTCCCACATGCCATGGAGCAACTAAGCCCGTGCGCCACAACTACTGAGCCTGCGCGCCACAGCTACTGAAGCCCACGTGCCTAGAGCCCGTGCTCCGCAACAAGAGAAGCCACCGCAACGAGAAGCCCGTGCACCGCAACAAAGAGTAGCCCCTGCTCGCCACAACTAGAGAAAGCCCGTGCACAGCAACGAAGACCCAGCGCAGCCAAAAATAAATAAATAAATAAGACTTGAGACAGAATTTTTTCCTTTTTTTAAGAATCCTCAGTCTTTGATCATAAGGCCTTCAAATGATTGGATGAGATCCATCCACATTATGGAGGGTAATCTGGTTAAAGTCAGCAGATGGTAAATATTAATCATGTCTTAAAAAAAAACCCTTCACAGTAACAACTAGACCATTGTTGGACCAAATAATCAGTCTTGCCAAGTTGACACATAAAATTAACTGTTGCAGATGGGACAATGAATTCTGGGCACAATTGTATATCCAGGCTGCGAATAAATACCTAGAATACCTAGGCACATAGAAACAGATCAATGAATGTTAAGTTATAGTGGTGTAGCAGTGCTATCTCTGTATCTGCTGTGCAACTTTCTGATTATATGTGTCTCTTGTCCCCAGTGGACTGAGTTCTTTGATGGCAGGGCTGTATCTCGTCGACCTTTTTACCACATCCTTTAATTTAGGCATGCGCTCAGTAGGCCCTTGCTGGTGAGGATTCTTCAGGAAATGAGAACTTTTCTGGTCTGGGTTGGCTCCCTTTATTGATCTGATCATTTTCATTCTAACAGCTGAACGATGAAGGGAGATTTCCTTTACAGTGTAAGAACCAAGCCTTTGTTATGGCAACTTAAGAACCTTTCTGCAGGAAGTAATTTCATCTCCTTACTACAATTCTACTTTGGTCAGCCGGTGGTAGTATGTCCTAGCACTCTCATTTATCCTGGACTGGAATTCAATTTTTTTGGGGGGGCTCTTGATTGGAGATATCGTTCTTTAGATTCATCTGTTGAATCATGGTGTTAAAAATGAGTAACACAACAAGTGATATGTAACTTTGCTTAAAATACATGCATAATTTAATAAAGCTGAGTACTATGTAATAGTTTTCTTAAAATGAGAAATAAAAGACCCTTTATTGTACTTGGTAGTAATTATGGTAAAAACACAGTACAGTTGACTTTCAGAAGTCTTTTGTTCATGTCACTTCAGTTCTCTAAATGTTAATGGTAAAAAGAATTATGGTAGAATTGTTACGTAACATGTTATTAGTAAAGTTTAATTATCTTACCTCCTTTTTTAGTACACTAAATTGTTATAGAATCACACAAAAATTGTAACAGAAAAAGGGTAGAAATGAAAACTTACATTTGGGCAGGACTGCATCCTGAAAAAAGATGCATTTAAAATTATTAAATAGCCTTATTGTTTGTCTTCCCAAGAATATTTCATTTCCACCCTTACTTTCACTATAAGAATTTCCTTTATACTTCCCCCCCTATATTTCATATTGCTTGTAAGCCAATTTTGTTAGTTTGTTTTTAAAACTGTGCCCCCTTGTGGAGACCACTCTTCATGGCTTCATATAGATAGCTAAATAACATTTTCCTCCTTACTTGTTATTTAGGGAAAAAGTGTTACTTCTATTTGTATTGGTTTATATACTCAATTAAAAAAATTTTTTTTCTTGAACATTCTGTCTCTGATAGATCCCTTACTTCATTTTTAGAACCTTGAGGAATATTCTTTTAGCAGAGTTTTCTAGTACCTTGAGTCATATTTTCTTGTTATAAATATTTGAGATAATTTGGATACCTCGATGGATTTTGCATAATGATGGTTTTTAAAATATATAACAGAGCTAACAAAGTTACTTTACTTTTAAAAGATGTCTTTTTTGGTAGTCTTTACTTGAGGATGGTTCCTGTTATTAGATTAACTAGTAACCCAAGGGTTTAATGTGTTCTGGTAAGTAATATGTTAGTTATCTTTTACTTAATTTTCTTTTTTTTTTTCCTCCTAGGGGACCTCCGAGCCTGTACATACTGTAGAAAAATAGCCTTAAGTTATGCTCATTCCACAGACAGTAATTCCATTGGTGAAGACTTGAATGCTCTTTCAGATTCTCCTTCCTCTGTGTCTGTACTTGATCCGAGTGAACCCCGAACACCTGTAGGGAGTAGAAAAGCCAGCCGCAACATATTTTTAGAGGATGATTTTGCCTGGCAAAGGTACTGTCACTTACATGTAATTTTATTTATATTTGATAAATACTGATAGTCTTGTGACCTAAGGGTGCTTTAAGTTAACATTTAACTTCTTTGAATTGTTTCCTGAAAATACACCGTTTTCTCCTTTTTTCTCAGCTTGCCTTAGGAAGGATCACAGAAGATGTTTATGGATAGTGATAATGTTGACTAATTAGAATGTTAGCTCCACAAGAGGAGAGACTTTTTCTTGTTTGCTCTTCTACACCTGGCACCAAGAACAGTGTGTGGCTTATATATGATCTTGATAATATTTGTTGAATAAACAACAGAAGTTATTTCCATTAATAATTTCTAACGTAGCCTTCTTTGAGAAGGAGGATGCTCATAAGATTTGTGTTCATAATATTTGCAAATGAAATTAGATTTTTTTCCTTCCTGAGGAACATTTCATCTCTTCTTGTATGTCTAAATATGCTACACTGTCTGGTTGTGGAGGATGTTACTCTTTCTTTACCTGGAACTGTTTGAATTAGAATCCTAGATTCATCAGTTTCTGGTTGTTTTTCGTTAGCTAAATAATTTTCTCATGCATCGTACCAAATATGGCCACGTCAGAGTGCTTGAAGTTTTAAGTAGCATCTTTCTGTTATTTTCTCAGTTACCTCTTAATGGAGTGAGGAATTAATAGGTAACCAATGAATTTAGACAAAAGTAAAAAATGAATGAATTATACCTACATTCAACATGTATGAATCTCGGGGATATAATGTGGAGGAGAAAAGAAAGTCACATATGATATAGCCAGTGATTATTTATAGAAAGTTCAAAAATATACAAATGAATACACTGTCTAGGGATACAAACATGGTAAACTTAAAGAAAAGGAGGAGAATGATAAATATAAAATTTACAACAGTAGTTTCATTGAGGGCAGGGAAGGGAATGGGATTGGGTCAGGGGAACAAGCACTTCAAAGTCGATGGTAATGTTCTTTTTCTTAAATTGCTCCATGGGTGCATTGGTGTTTGTGGCATCCTGATTCTTTATACCTTACATATATTTTATAAGTTTTAAAGATTGACTCTGCATTTAATGAACAAGAAAGAAAGGAGAGGGATTCTTCATTTCTTACTTCAGTAAGCAATGCCATGTGGATGCCTGGCCCTGTTGTGTGAGCCCAGAATTGGCAAGTGTGATTTAATAAAACAAACCAGGTTTGAAAGCTTCCTGGGAGATGCCGGATAGATGTCAAAGGCAGAATAACTTTAGGTTCTGTGCTAATAGTTTAATGTTCATTCTCTTTTAGCCATCATATCTCTGTGGTAGGCACTACTTTCTCCTTTTGACAGATGTGGGTGCTGAAGTTCAGAGAGATTAAGTAACGTGCCCAAGGTCACACAACTAGTAAGAGGTAGAGCCTGCACTTGGACCTAGGTTTGTGTGACTCTGCAGTGCTATTCCACCTAGTTATGGGGACTGAGAATAACGTATTTGAACTCAGGATTCCGGCCCCCTTCAAAGCACTTCAATTTTGTATATGTGATGTGAGAAGGAGTTCTACAAGTCACTCATCCAGCCAATTTTATTATTTTATTGACACCCATTATACTTAATATAACTCTCTTTATCGCTTTTTTGGTATTTGATATCCTTAAGACAAAAACCATCCTATTTCCACTTCAACTAAAAGAAGAGAACAAAAATGACCCATAAGCTCATTATTGCAGAAAAACAACCTGCTTTTAAATGTTAAAGCATTTTATTGAAATTGGATTTGCCTGTAACTCTCTTAAATCATCTCAGTATTTTCTTATTTTCTTTATAGTTTGATTCATCCAGACTCCTCAAATAATGCTCTTTCAACAAGACTTGTATCTGTTCAAGAGGACGCTGGGAAATCTCCTGCTCGAAATAGGTAAACTGCCAAATGAAAACACTGTTCTGTGTCTGGTTTTTCTTTTTTATGGTAATGAGAAGAACAGACATAAAATGGAGGGGATTGATTGTTATACACTTTCTTAGCTCTAAAAGCTGAACTAAACTATCGTTTCCTTTTTGCTAGTTAGCTGTCACTTGCATTCTCTCAGTGGCCATTTCTACTACTCTCTATTGGCTTCAGATCTCGGAAACTTCATTCCTTCTTTCTTCACGCTTAACAGGTGACCTCTCTTTCAGTTACACAGCAAAGAGGGGAGATAACAGACGAGGATGTCCTCAACTCTTAACATCACTTACCAACTTGATTACAGTTGCAGCTCATGCTTTCTCTTTACTTCTGGTTCTCCACTTGTGTTCTGGTTCTCATCCCTTACTAGTTTTTATTAGTTACTCTATTAGTGTTCCTTATCTTTCACTTCTCTCTGCTGACTCCTTACTGTCTGCATTTAAACAAACTCATGTCTTACCTATTAAAAACAAACAAACAAAACCCCTCCTTTGTGTTTTACTTCTAGTTATCTGTAGTCTCAATTTATTTTCTTAGGCAAATTCCTTGAAATAATAGCCCATAACTGTTCTATACCTGCACACTTCCTTCTCCTTTTCAACTTACTAGAGTGTTACTAACATCCACACCTCCCCACCAAAAATAGTCATTACAAAATCAATTGGTAAGTGGTTATAAACCTGAAGAACTAGATATCTGACTCACCATGGTTTAACATACTTTCAGTTTATTCTTCAACAACTAATTAATAGGTACTTGTATAACAGTGAATCAAATAAACAAAAATTTAAAGCATATGAAAACATAAGGAATAGGGGAGGAGGTTGGAATTTTTATGTTTTTTTTTAGATTTTTTTTTTGATGTGGACCATTTTTAAAGTCTTTGAATTTTTTACAATATTGCTTCTGTTTTATGTTTTGGATTTTTGGTGGTGAGGTGTGTGGGATCTTAGCTCCTCGACCAGGGGTTGAACCCCCCCCGCCCCCCGCACCGCCACCTGGCATTAGAAGGTGACGTCTTAACCATTGGACCACCAGGGAAGTCCCAAGGTTGGAATTTTGAATAGTGTGGTCAGTGAAGACCTCAGAGATGGTGATGTTTAAGCAAAGACTTGAGGAAATGAGGGAGTAAGCCATGTGGAAATTTTGTAGAAGAGTTTACCAAGCAAACAGGGAATCGCTAATTTCTGAGAGGGAACATGCCTGGCAGGGAATAACAAAGAGTCCTGTGTGCCAGGAGTAGAACCTTCTTACAATTCATTGTAAGGGCTTTGTCGTTTAATGAGTGAGATGGGAAGCCGTTGGCGAGTTTCATTTTTTATTTATTTTGAAAATATTTTATACTTGCAAAAAAGTCGCAAGTAATAGAGTTAAATAAGTTTTCACATATTCTTCATTAAGGTTCACTAATTTACATTTTGCCCATTTGCTTTGTTACTTTTTTTTTCTAGACTATTTGAGAGTAAGTTGCAGACATCATCCTTTACTTCAAAAAAAACTTATAAACTTCACTTTGTAGAGCAGTTTTAGGTTCACAGCAGGATTGACGGGAAAGTACAGAGAGTTCCCATATCCCCCTGCTCCCCACAGCCTCCCTCACTATAACCATCTCACACTAGAGAGGCATGTTGTTAAAGCTGACGAACCTGCAATGACACAGCATTGTCACCCAAGTCTGTAGCTTACATTAGGGTTCACTCTTGGTGTTGTACATTTTGTGGGTTTAAACAAATATATAAGGACATATATTCACCATTATAGTAAAGTACAGAATAGTTTCCGTGTTTTAAAAATCCTCTGTGCTCTGCTTATTGATCCCTCCCTCCCTGCCTCACCCGTGGCAACCACTGATCTTTTTACTGTCTTCATAGTTTTGCCTTTTCCAGAATGTTATATAGTTGGAGTCATACAGTATATAATCTTTTCAGGTTGATTCCTTTCACTTAGTAATATGCATTTTAGTTTCCTTCTTGTGTTTTTATGGCTCGATAACTCATTTCTTTTTAGCAATGAAGAATATTCCATTGTCTGGAAGTACCACGGTTATATTTATCCACTCACCTATTGAAGGACATCTTGGTTGCTCCCAAGTTTTGGCAACTATGAATAAGGCTTCATAAACATCCATGTGCGGATTTTCGTATGGATATGTTTTTTATTCATTTGGGTAAATACCAAGGATTGTGATCACTGGATCCTGTGGTTAAGAGTATGTTTAGTTTTGTGAGAAACTGCCAAACTCTCTTCTAAAATGGCTGTACTATTTTGCATTCCCACCAACAATGAATGGGAGTTCTGTTGTTACATATCCTTGGCAGTATTTGGTGTCATCTGTATTCTGGATTTTGGCCATTCTAATAGGTGTATAATGCTGTCTCATAATTTGCGTTTACCTAACGATGTGATGTTGAACATCTTTTCATATGCTTCCATCCTTTCCATCTGTATACATTCTTTGGTGACGTGTCTGTCTAGGCTTTGGCCCATTTTTTAACTGAGTTTCCTTATTGTTGAGTTTTAAGAGTTCTTTGTATATTTTGGATAACCGTCCTTCGTCAAATGGGTCTTTCGCAGATATTTTCTCCCAGTCTCTGGCTTGTCTGCTGACTCTCTTGCTGTTGTCTTTTGCAGAGCATAAGTTTTTAATTTTAATGAAGTACAGCTTATCAATTTTTCATGGATTATGCTTTCGTGTTGTATCCAAAAAGTCATCTCCATACCCTAGGTCATCTAGATTTTCTCCTATGTAATTTTCTGGAGTTAGTTTTACGTTTTACATTTAGGTCTGTGATTCATTTGGAGTTAATTTTTTACAAAGGTAGAAGGTATGTGTCTAGGTTAATTTTTTTGCATGTGTATGTCCAGTTGTTCCAGCACCATTTGTTGAAAAGACTGTCTTTGCTCCATTGTATTGCCTTTTCTCCTTCATCAGAGATTAGTGACTATATTTATGTGGATCTGTTTCTGGGCTCCCTGTTTTGTTCCATTGATCTATTTGTTCTTTTACCAGTACCACATTGTCTTGGTTACTGTAGCTTTATGGTAAGTCTTAATAAAGACTTACCATAAAGACTTGTGTCAGTCCTCCGACTTTGTTCTTCTCCTTCAGTATTATGCTGGCTATTCTGGGTCTTTTGCCTCAACATATAAACCTTAGAATCAGTTTGTCAGCATCCACAGAATAACTGCTGGGATTTTGATTGAGATTGTATTGAATCTGTAGATCAGGTTGAGAAGAACTGACACCTTCACAATATTGAGTCTTCCTATCCATGAACAATGACTATTTCTCCATTAATTTAGTTCTTTGATATCTTTCATCAGAGTTTTGTGGTTTTCCTCATTCAGATCTTGTATATATTTTGTGAGATTTATACCTAAGTATTTCATTTTTTTGGGTGCTGATGTAAATGGTAATGTGTTTTAATTTTTTTTTTTTTTTTTTTGCGGTACGCGGGCCTCTCACTGCTGCAGCCTCTCCCGCCACAGAGCACAGGCTCTGGACGCGCAGGCCCAGCGGCCATGGCTCACGGGCCCAGCTGCTCTGCGGCATGTGGGATCCTCCCGGACCGGGGCACAAACCCGCGTCCCCTGCATCAGCAGGCGGACTCTCAACCACTGCGCCACCAGGGAAGCCCTGTGTTTTAATTTTTAACTTCACTTATTCATTGCTGTTATATAGGGAAGTGACTGACTTTTGTATATTAACTTTGCATCATGCAACCTTGCTATAGTTCTGGGAGTTTTTTTGGTTGATTCTTTCAGATTTTTACACAGATGACCATGCCGTCTGTGAAGAAAGACAGTTTTAATTCTTCCTTCCCATTCTGTATTCCTTTTATTTCCTTTTCTTATTACATTAGCTAGTGCTTCCAGTATGATTTTGAAAATAAGTGTTAAGAGAGGACATCCTTGCCTTGTTCCTGCCTGAGCAGTTGACAGAGTTGCCATTTATTGATATGGGGAAGAGGGGAGGAACATTTAGACATGTTGAATTTGAGATACCTTCTAGACATCCAACTGAGATATCAAATAGTTGGAGGTATACATCTAGAGTTCAGGAGAGGAGTATAAGTCGGAGATATAAACTTGGGTGTTGTTATCATGTGGATGGTATTTAAAACTATGAACCTGTGTGGAGATAATCAAAAGAGTGAGTGTGGAAAGTGAGGAAGTACAGACCAGGGACTGAGACTGGGGAAATGAGGAGGAACCAGAAAAGGAGACTGAGAAGGAGAGACTAGTGATAAGGTGAAAGGGAGTCAGGAGAGTGTGTTGTCTTAGTAGCCAAGTGAAGAAAGTATTGTATTTCAGGGAAGAGGGAGTTATCCTGCTGATATGTCAAATGAGATGAGGAGTAAAAACTGATTATGGGATTTAACAATAACAGTGGTATAGGCCATTTCAGTGGGTTGTTCGGGGATCTGGCGAAAGTGGAAGAAGAATTGGAGACGAGTTTTGTTATACTGAAGCAGGGGAATGCACTAGAAGAATGTGAAGTCAAGACAGTTTTTTAAAAGATGGGACAATTTCCAAGATTCCTGTTGGCACATATACAAATGTAGAGATAGCTCTGCTAGTTTACAGTGTATCTCTGTGTGTTTTGAATTAGTGCTAATATTGATGTATGTCTTTAGGAAAGATGTAATTTAGTCAGTGAGTACTGTCTCTAAATAAAATTTTAGCTAGCATTCTTACCACTAGGCTACTTATTTGAATATTTGACAACAAAATTGACTTATTTTCTTTTACTTTCATTGCCACTATATCAGAATATGTGTAGGGATGATGGACTTTTAGAGAAGAAGAATGCATGGATAAAGCACATATTGGACAAGAGACTTTAATTGGTTGAATAAGACATAGTGGCAACTTTTCACTAAAAGAACATGCCAAGTCATGAAGAAGAAAAAAAAAAAAGAGGAAAAAAACCCATGAAGAACTGGTTATTTAAAAAGTCTTGTTTATAGACTATATTTATTTGATATCAGGGTTTCTTATTAAGAATGATTTTTTTGCCTAAACCTGTTACAGACCTGTGGATAATTTCTTAAATTATTTTACGAGTATCTTTATGCTAGGAGAACATAGGTTTTCAATTGAGACCTGGTTTGAATGGCAGTCCTGTTATTTATTAGCTGAGTTAGACAAATTCCTTAATCTCTGACTCTTGATTTCTTTATCTGTAGAATGGATCTAGTTGTACATATTCAGTAGGATTCTGTGAGACCAAATGAGGGAAAATACATCCTGGGAGGGACTTGAACACATTGTAGATGCTTCTGCCTTTTATCCTTTATATAGAAGCTAAATTGGGTTTCATTTTCTCTGTGTAGAAGCTAACTAAATTTCTAGTTAAAATTTATTTATAAGTAAATGCTTGCTGCTGTTGATATTTCATTTGCAAGTCACTTATCTGGTAACTTATTGATATTACACTTACCTAATGATTGACTGTAAACTTTAGAAATACAATTTTTCCTGTGTTAAAAAAAAAAGGATATTTTGTAAGTACTTATATACCAAGAGAGGAAATAAATTTTCACTACTTTTTCTATTGATCAAATTCAAAATAATAATTGAGGACAATATTTTTAACATAGGTCTACTAATGAGAAGAAAGGAATTCTTTTTCGGGGGATGATTTTGCTGAGTTGGGGTTCAAAATTAGGGGGTTTCTTGTCATCAGAATATTATAGATGTTCAACTAAAAAAAAACTCGTTAGTTCAGTGGTTATGCAAAAAGTTTTTGGATTGTGGGCCATAATTTCCCATGCCTGATCTGCAAGATTTTTTCTGCATTTAGACTGTGATGCTTTGTATTTGTCAATTAAAAAAAAAGAAAACACCCTAATTTTCAGCATTTTAAGAAGAGTTTGTATTTATTCCTTTGAGATATTACTGCTGTATGAACTAAATCTATAATTTTTTTTCTGTAGTTTTTTCATGATGACTTTTTTTTAAACATCTTTATTGGGATATAATTGCTTTAGAGTGATGTGTTAGTTTCTGCTTTATAACAAAGTGAATCAGCTGTACATATACATATATCCCTATATCTCCTCCCTCTTGCATCTCCCTCCCACCCTCCTTATCCCACCCCTCTAGGTGGTCACAAAGCACTGAGCTGATCTCCCTGTGCTATGCAGCTGCTTCCCACTAGCTATCTATTTTACATTTGGTAGTGTATATATGTCCATGCCACTCTCTCACTTCGTCCCAGCTTACCCTTCCTCCTCCCCGTGTCCTCAAGTCCATCCTCTACGTCTGCGTCTTTATTCCTGTCCTGTCCGTAGGTTCTTCAGAACCGTTTTTTTTTTTTTTTTAGATTCCATATATATGTGTTAGCATATGGTATTTGTTTTTCTCTTTCTGACTTACTTTACTCTGTATGACAGACTCTAGGTCCATCCACCTCACTACAAATAACTCAATTTCGTTTCTTTTTGTGGCTCAGTAATATTCCATTGTATATATATGCCATATCTTCTTTATCCATTCGTCTCTCTATGGACACTTAGGTCCATAATGACTTTCTTTTAAACTTAATTTGAAATAATTACAGACTAACATAGAAGTTGGAAATAATAGTGCAGAGAATTTCTGGATACTCTTGTCCCAACTTCCCCAATGATAGTATCATACATAACCATCATAACTACTTTTAAAAGTGCCCTTAACATTGGCAAGTAACCATTTATTTAAAAATGAACTTTCATTGTAATCCTGTTTATTGATGAAGAACTTACAACTGTGTTTTCACTTTCTGTTTTTATTTCCAGATCAGCCAGCATTACTAACCTGTCACTGGATCGATCTGGGTCTCCCATGGTACCATCATATGAGACATCTGTCAGTCCCCAGGCTAACCGAACATATGTTAGGACAGAGACCACTGAGGATGAACGCAAAATTCTTCTGGTACCGGTCTAGTGTCTTTGACCCATTGCAACTTTTGAGCATAAAGAATGTTTATCTCACTAATTATTTTTTTAAGACAAATACAAATGAAATAGCCAGTTATCATGTAAATTAAATAGAGGAAATAATTTGCTTAAGTTTTTCTTAGGATGACCTGAAATTGGTCAAGCATTCCATGCTCATATGCTACATTAATATTTTCTTGACTGCTTTCATCTGGCAAAATCAGAATTCAGATGCTTACATAATACTAGAGCTTAACTTTGAGTTAGGTCCCAGATCGCTGTTTAAACTTTGGAACATGTTTCTTATATACATGGAATACTTTTCAGAGATTTAATATTATATGTTTAAATAGGTAGTAATCAGTTGTTTATTGAATTTATCTTTGTAAAATACTGTGTTCAATCATAAGAGTGACTCAAAGAAATGGAAGATATGGCTTCTGTCCTCAGGTTTATAATTCAGAAGGTATAGAGATGAGAATAAGCATGGCATTTTTTGTGGACTGAAGTGAGGTCTATTAATTGGGAGATGTTGGGAGGGATATTAAGTTCAATTCTGTGGGCAATGAGAATGGAAAGTTATTTGGGGCTACTTGGTGGAAGGTGGTGAATTCAGTCTCTATAAGTTTTAGATTTGAACCTGTAGGTGCTGAGCAGTGTTGAGGTTTTTTTGAGCAGGGAGTAATTCGTTGATGGCCTTTCTCTAGGAAATTCACCTGGCAGTTGGGTATATGAGAGAATGGTAAGAATCTGGGTGGGGTAAAAGCTACAGAAAGTTACTTTAGATTAATGTGATTCACTGTTCCCGCCTTCTCTTTTGTTCTGTCTCCAAAGAGGGGTGTGACATTCTGTGTTTAGATAATCAGGAGACTGTAGTATGTGCCATTGACTGAAAAAAAAAATTATTTGGGATAGTTTTGTTTTTTTTTTCCTCAAGAGAAAAAGTTGTGTTTGCAATTAGATGAGCTGAGTTCAAGCTGTTCCCCATGCATGTGTCATTTCTATTAAATCATGTCAGGTAGCTATGACAAAAAAATCTGAATTGAGTTTCCTTTTATGAATCTAAAAATCACAAGAAGCAGTCTGAAAAGGTATATAGCATCCTCTCAGGAGTAATTACTTCCTCATAATGTGATTTCAGGACAGTGTTCAGTTAAAAGACCTGTGGAAAAAAATCTGCCATCACAGTAGCGGAATGGAGTTTCAGGATCACCGCTACTGGCTGAGAACTCATCCCAACTGCATTGTAGGAAAGGAGTTAGTCAACTGGTTAATCCGAAATGGACACATTGCTACAAGGTAATGGAGCTTAAGAAAGACTTTTTGATATTATTTATGAATTTATTTTTAATGACATATCATGTAGATATAAAGGGAGCAAATTTCTTTGTGAGTGGGGTGCTGCTTGTTTTCTGCATTTGGTGTTTGGGGTGCTAATTACTCAACCCTCCTCCCTTCTGAGTTGTAATGAGTAAAGAATAGATGCAAGGAGCCAAATGGGGTCACAGTTCACATTATTTATTAAAAGCAGAAATGTGCAGTTAATTCCCAAAGCCCAGAGCTCTCTAGTTAAGCCGGATTGGGGAATGCAGCTAGATCCTAAGGCCACAGTAGATTCTCCTGCTACTGCTCCCTAATCTGAACTTTCAACCTGTCTTGAGAATTGGGTCCATTAACCACACCTGGAGTGTCCTACCCTGCCTCACAAATCTTTTGTGAGAAAGAGACAGACAGGTCTTGTTGCCTTTCAGGGTAATGCGTCACCTGGCTTTTCTGCTTGCTTAGAAGAAACAAGTATGTAGGAAGAGAAGAAACAGCTGTAAGCAGTGAAGCCCTGGGTTCCAGTTTGGGTTGTATCTCTTTTTAGTTTTGTGCCCTTCGTCAAGTTATTCAATTTCTTAGAGACTTGACCTCTCAGCTCTAATATGAGGACAATTTGTGATCCTATGAAGAAGCTGTGAGAATGAAATAATATGGGCTAATGTGTTTGGTACATTGCCATATAAATGTAATGTGTTAATAAGTGTCTATTTCGTGTATATATATAGATATACATTTTATATCTATATTTATAATATTTGGTATTGTCTTCTCATCAAAGACTGTAAGCTCCTTGAGGACAGGAGCCATGCTATTCTCAACACTTTTTACTCCTAGTAAGTACAGGGGTATGCATGCACTGAGTACTTGTAAATGTTTGTGTAATTGAAATTAGGTTTTCTTGGGACTGGTTCTCCTTTACTATGGTACATGGGAAGATCTTTTAATTTAGCTTCAAGTCTCTCTTGTTTTATCCCTCACCTATCCAAGGACCATTTGAAATTCCAACTCTGATTAGAATGGAAAAAAAATTCAGTTTGTGTCTCATCTTGTACTTGTAAAATTATTCTGACTGACTTTTAAAAGTTTTCTTTTCTCTTGGTCTTGATTCAGGGCACAAGCTATAGCAATTGGACAGGCAATGGTGGATGGACGTTGGCTGGATTGTGTCAGTCATCACGACCAGCTCTTCAGGGATGAGTATGCGCTGTACAGACCGCTGCAGGTAGTGTTCAGTGGTACCGCCAATGAGAGTATAGTGAGCTTTGTTGCCAAGTCTTCTTCATCAGTGGGAATAAAAACTAGTTGAATTACCCAAAGATACACTTTTCTAACATGTTTTCCCTGCCATTTGAGGAAAGTTAAACATTTTTACTTGATAGGTAGTGGTGATTAAAAAACCCATTGGAATCAAACACTATTCAGTTGGTGTGGCTTCTCTTAGGCTTGGCTTTGTGATATTGTAGTTGCTTGTCATTTATCTTCAGTGGTTTTCAGTTTTACTATGTCTGTAGTTTTAGGACTAAGAGGGAGTATATATAGTAAAATAATTGAAAAAACTTAATGGTACCATTGCAGTAGATTTTGACTCTATAGCAGTATTCAAATGTATAGTAATGGTAAAACGGTGAATATTCTCTTTTCTGGTTTTTATTTTTTTACTTTAATTAGGAAATTGGAAATTACTTAAAGATAGAACTTTTAAAAAAGATATACTTTCACTTTTGGTTTATGTTAATTTGATATAAATAATATTCAGTAACACCTTTGTGAACTAAAATTGAAAAATCAGTGATTGATTAGAAAAGACAAATGACCCAAAACACTAGTGTGGTGTTATGTGTTAAAATCTAACAGTTGTTTTCCAGGATGTTGGCACAGGGTTAGGATAAATTCTAAGCTGTCTTTACTCTCAGGAATAAAAGATGAAATGAAACACTATAAAATCTGTATATTATGTTTTGTTCGTAATATGCTGCCTTTAAGCTTACTGATTCATAAATATTATAATTGTAAGAGTGGAGTTGCCAGCATGATGCTGGTTTACAACTTAGCTTTTATTAATTTGCTTATTTTTACATAAATTTATTTAGTGGTTAGCCTTGTACAAATATTGGGCTAGAATTTATTTGTAGTGTGACAGCTTCAACATTGTTGCCATTGAGGGTCAATTGCTTGGATCCTGTCTTGACCCTTTCAGAGTACAGAATTTTCCGAGACCCCTTCTCCGGACAGTGACTCAGTGAACTCTGTGGAAGGACACTCTGAGCCATCCTGGTTTAAAGACATAAAGTTTGATGACAGCGACACAGAGCAGATAGCTGAAGAAGGTGACGATAATTTGACCAGTGAGTTTCACTTTCTGACATTTTAGTTTTTATGAATCATTACTGTGTACGTATGATAAAATGAGTGTTTTGTTTATGTAGTTGAAACAGTCCTACTTTTAAGATTTATGGCTCCAACTAAATGTAACAACATCTGATGGCAATCCTTGTCCTAGATACAGTATTTTCTTAAACCAACTTGTTAGGCTACTGGTGTTTTCAGATTTTGCCGTAGTCTTTAGTTTGCAGCAGCTTAAAAATAACTCCAAGCTAATATTGCAGTAGACAACTTTCTCACCTCTTCACTATGATATCAGACCTTCTCTCTGCAGAACCTCCAACATATTTCTTCATTTTAAAAATTCATTTTATATTTAACTTGCTCAAATTTTATTAAGTCTACACAGAAGTACATGAAAATACTGTATCCATTTTGGTATTGCACATTGGGCTTGTATATTAAAAAAAACATTTTTCTCCTTTCCTCCAATACCCTGATGAAACCCATTTTTACTCCCCTCCTCTCCCTATATTTCTTTCCCCTCCCCAACACTAAAAGATTCTGCCAGTCCTAGCAAGCGCACATCAGTAAGCAGTTTCCAGTCCACAGTGGACAGTGACTCAGCCGCTTCTATCAGCCTGAACGTGGAGCTGGACAACGTGAACTTCCATATCAAGAAGCCCTCCAAGTACCCACATGTGCCCCCTCACCCTGCTGACCAAAAAGGTAGGAGGTAGTCACCATCTGCAATCCAAACACAGGCTGGAGAGATCTCAAGCCAACTTGTCCTTCTGGCTTCCTCTGACCCCTATGGCTGAGGGGATTTGGTATGGGTTTTGGTCCACCCCTTCTCATTTTCCCCACACCTCTTCCCCACATGTTTGTTTTTTTTTTTGGTTGGTTCTGTTTTCTTTTATTTTTTGTTTTCTACCTCAGTACCACCACACCCAGTTTAAAGCTTGTAGTCTTTAAAAGGAAACTACATCTGACTGCTTTTCCCTTAGCATAATGTGCAACTTCCAAGGTGGCATTTCTTTGCATTTATAACATGGATGTTCTGCTCTATTCATTTCTCTTTCTTCATTTAATATTTTAAAGCTTATTTGCTTATGCTATTACCCAGTAGCATAGTATTCCACTAAACCTTTCCAGATGCTTGAACTAGATTGGTGAAAAACATTCACACATTCCAAAACATCTTTCTACTCTAATTTAAAATGCTTATTGTGCATATGCTATATTTATAAAAAAGGTTTCTTCTTTAATGCAAAACAAATTCATTCTTTTAGCTGTCTTATTTGAGGCTTTAGTCTACTGAAAAATAATAATTCAAAGACATTCGGTATAAAAGGAAAAATAAGGTAAACCATTACTAAAATCTAACATAGCAGTACATAGAAATGAAATGCTTTCTTTAAAAATGGCTGATGATGTTTACTTTGTTGGATATAATTAAAAGGAAATTTAAATTTTAGCTCTAAAGTGGCATTAGTAAAGGTAAATAAATAAAAAATACATAATTGGGAATTCCTTGGCGGTCCAGTGGTTAGGACCCTGCACTTCACCGCAGGTGGCACGGGTTCGATCCCTGGTCAGGGAACTAAGGTCCCACATGCTGTGCGGCCAAAAACAGGAAAAAAACATAAGTAATAAGTAACTGTGGCATTTCATTATGTTACAGTAACTGAAAAAACATTATTCTACAGATGAAGCAATTTATTCCATGATTTCACCTGTACTTTGAATTTTTAATATTTAGCCCTCTAAATTTGAATTGTCTCCTTACTTAGATCTGAAATTCCTGCGTAATTCTTTGCTGCTGCCTACTTTGAGCCTCAGAATATTATCAGAAGATAGAAGCTTTTGAATGTAAACTTCTATGCTAAAATAATTGGAAACAAATTCACATTTCTACAACAGATTTCTCATAATTGTTGATATTAGCCACTATCATCAAGATGTGGTAAAATGGCATTTAAGGGTTATAGTAATAAAAAGGTATATCTTATTTAAGAATAGAAACTTAGAGAGGGTGTGAGAAAAGAGGAGACCTGACTAGCATTGAGCACAAGTAAGAGACACATCTTTATGGGAATCCTCAAAGCAGAAATTGGAAAAATGATGGCAGACATTTGGGTGAGTATGAAAGGACAGTGAAGCAGACGTGGCACTTGTGGGAGAATTAACTGTAGACTGTGGTCACATGGAGGATATTGGATTTTTGTAATATAAATGACATGTGGTTCAGAGGTGGGATGATCTGTGGAGGATATCTGTTCTCTGGACACTTCTGTTGGCAATTTCATTGTGCTGAAAGAAGAGTGTGAAATACATTTTTGACTTGCTGGTGATTTCATCTCTTGTAAAGTTAAGGAACTTTTGAAAATCATGAAGAAAGTGACCTGTCATCACGCAGCTGATAATAGCAAAAGGTGGACTGCTGAGCACAGTCAGGCACTTGCTTTAGGAAACCTAACTTCATAATGTTGGGGGAAGAATGGGAATAGAAGGCTCCGATAATGACGTTTTTACAGTACAACCTCAAACTGCATTTATAAGGAAAATTAAAGGGGCAGCACCTGCAGTTGAAAAAAAACCCATCATGACTCCTCTGGCAACTTTCTGATCTCAACCTTTAAAAATTTTTTTCTAGAAAAATTGTGAGAGGAAACCTTCATATGAGGATCAGTCTGAAAGAGGGCCCAGTGCTTTTAGAAAAGTGGCAGGATAGCAGAAGTCCAGACTGCACTGAAGATTGGAGGAAATGCCAAGGATATCTTGGGAAAGATTTTTTAAATTGTGATGCAAAGAAAGAAAAATTAGGCCAGTTATTTGGAGAAGTTGATACAATATTAATTGACCTTTTTTTTTTTTTAACCTCTGTCAAGATAATCTTAACCAGGAAAGAACACTCTCTGTTAAGAGGACGTGAAGTCCAAAATAATGAAGAGTTAGAGAATGCCTTGTTGTTTTTTTTCCCTTCTAGTTTTACTGAGATATAATTGACATAAAGCACTGTGTAAGTTTAACGTGTGCGGCATAAGTTTAGTGAACATCCATCATCTCATATAGATAGAAAATTAAAGAAATAGGAAAAATTCTTTTCTTTGTGATGAGAACTCTTAGAATTTACTCTCTTGACAACTTTCATATATGACATACAGCAGTGTTAATTGTATTTATTGTGTTGTACTGTGTTTTTGTATTGTATTGTAAATACAGTAAATATTGTAAATACAATACTGTAAATTGTATTTACTGTGTTGTCCCTAGTACTGGAAGTTTCTACCTTTTGACTGCCTTCGTCTAATTTCCCCTTCCCCACCCCCTTCCTCTAGTAACTGCCAATCTGATCTCTTTTTCTGAGTTTGTTTTTGAAGTATAATTGACCTCCAACTGTTACACATCATAGTGATTCCATATTTCTATACATTTTGAAATGATCACCAGTTAAGTCTAGTTACAGTATGTCACCGTACAAAGATATTACATAGTTATTGACTATATGCCCCACCTTGTATATTTTACACCCATGACTTAGTTATTTTGCAACTGAAAGTTTGTACCCCTAATCTTCCTTACCTATTTCTTTTCTCCTTCCACCCCCCTCCCCTCTGGCAACCCCTGTTTGTTCTCTGTATCTGTAACTCTCTTTCTTTTCTGTTCTGTTTCTTCATTTGTTTTGTTTTTGAGATTGCACAAATAAGTGAAATCATACAGAATTTGTCTTTCTCTGACTCATTTCACCTAACATAATACCCTCTAGTTCCACCCATGTTTTCAGAAATGGCAAGATTTTATTCTTTCTTGTGGCTGAGTACTATTACGTTGTATATGTGTACACACACACACACATACACACACACACACACACACACTCACACTCACACTCACATACCCACCTACCCCAGAAAGAAGGTAATTATTAGATTGACCTCTTAGGTCATTTGCAACCTTGAGAGCCTGTATTTGAGGACCGTATAAATCCCTTAATAAACATTTCTGGCTTTCACAGTTCTCTCTTGTTAGTTTTTAGCGTACTAACAGGAATTTTTCTTGTGAAGTTGAGATACAATAAATTATTTTTTTCTTCACTGTAATTACAAGGAACACTGGTTGCCAGAAAATAAAGGTCGTCAGAGTGACCTAGTTAGGGAAGTGAAAGACTTCCTCTGCTTCTGGTTTTCATTTCTCTTAAATAAAAATGAGAATGGGTGCTTTTTATCTTTCCATTAAAGTTAAAGGTATTATTAAATCTTTTCTTTGGGATCATCTGCTAGCTTTTAAGGCTGAGGAAATTTGAATTTATAAAATTGATTGTAATAGCTATACTTAAAAAAAAACTGGTCGGGCTTCCCTGGTGGTGCAGTGGTTGGGAGTCCGCCTGCCGATGCAGGGGACACGGGTTCGTGCCCCGGTCCAGGAGGATCCCACATGCCGCGGAGTGGCTGGGCCCGTGAGCCATGGCCGCTGGGCCTGTGCGTCCGGAGCCTGTGCTCCACGGTGGGAGGGGCCGCAGCAGTGAGAGGCCCGCGTACCGCAAAAACAAACAAAAAACCGGTCATGTTTTTTATGTTACATAAGCAAACCCCTCATTTTCAGAAACTTGTAAAACTGAGACAGTGCGATCTTCTGGTTTGATTAATTTTTCATTATTGTCTTGGAGAGTTATGCAATTAAAATATATTTTATTCTGTGTTGGATGCAGGATTCTGAACCATTCTTGGAAAGTTAGCAAGTAGAACCTAGAGAAGAAGGTGAAAATCGTGGCTTCCGCAAACCTCTAGACCTAATTTCCGATTTATAGGGAAACAGGGGGTATAAGCAATTTAAACAGCACCATGAGGAAACAATCCATCAAATCCAGAATGTGGGATGTTCACCAGGACATTTGGCCTGGGTTCTTTCAAAATGCAATATCATGAAAAAAAAAAAAAGTAGGAAGTCTACTTTGGACTAAAAGAGAATAAAGAGAATGTAATGTATGAACCTTAATGGATCCAGGTTTGAGGGGGAATAAAAACATTTATTAAAGCATTTTGGGAACAGTTAGATAAATTTGAATATGGACTAACTCAATGATATTAAGAAATTGTCAGTTTTCTTAAGTGTGTAAATGTTACGGCTATAGAGGAGAATGCCCTTATTTTTAAGAGATGCATGCTGAAGTATTAGTGGTAAAATGTCATGATATGTATAATTTCAAATGGTCTGGAAAAAAGCACACATATAGAGAGAAATCAGCTGTGGCAAATCATTAACAATTGTTCAGTCTAGGTGGAGGGTATACAGGATTTTCTGTATGTTTGAAATTTTTTCATAATAAAATGGGGAAAATCCATCGCTTCTGGAATTTTATATATATATATCTATATATATATATATATATATATCCTTTAGTATGAAGAGTAAAGCTTGTAAAGCCTCTACATTAGTTGAACATTAATTTCTGTGCGGGAGGTATAGGAATAAAGTATAACATCTGTTTTCACTGGTCCATATAATACTTGATTTTATTGTATTTGACATGGCACACTTCAACTTTCTAAATTTTTTCCTCCACTTTCTTGTTTGAAGAATGAGCATATTGGCTTATAGACACATTGACTTTTGAAGCCTATTTGTTTATAAATAAACTCTACCTGCAAAGAATTTTGTGGAGCACCTTTACCTTAAAGGGCTTAAAATGCATTGTGGTTAAATTTGCACGGTAGAAAGAACCTCATTTGAGCTATGCTTGGTCACAGACCTAGAGAAAAGGTCATGGGGAAGTAAAGAGTAAGTTTCACTTGTAAGAAATATATTTACTATTCTAAAAGTTCTAAAAGAACACATTCACAGTGTGTTCAGAAGTTACCTTTCAGCAACTATTTGGAAGTATTTGGTTAGAATTTTTGAAAATTAAAACTCTAAAAACTAATATAAATCCTTACGAGTTACATCTTTATTCCCTGCCATTGTCACTTTTGTATTAATTTATTTTATAGCTTATATTCTGAAATTTAAAAAACCCCACCTTATATTGTGTTATGAGGTGGCTTCTCTATCTGAACTCATTGTTTGTTAAATAATACAGTTGTACATGAGAAAAAGTAACTTTTTAGGCTTGTCATGAAAATTACTGACAATCTCAGTTTTCATAAACAAGTTCAGTTTTGATAAGGGAAAAATGATATGTTAAAGATTATCTGTCATTACTGTTTCAAGGTTCTGTTGAGTTATTAATTTAAGTCTACCAAGTTTAGTATGAAGTGTGCAGAACAAGTTATAAAGCATCATTTTAGCCCAAAGTTTTTGTGACTTGGCTGTGTACTGATGGGTTTAGTATGGGTAATACTTCGTGTGTGGGTGTGTTTTCTGTATAATTATGCTGGCATGTTATAGTCATAAGCTTCTCCTTTCCTTCCTCCTCTCTCTCCTCTCTCCCTGCTATGCAGAGTATTTGATTTCTGACAACGGAGGACAACAGCTCTCAATAAGTGACGCCTTCATCAAAGGTAATTTTATCAAAAGCTATACATGGGATGGTGTCTCTTTGTTCATGGGGATATACTTGAGGCTTAGCACATTGATAGGTGCAGACTAGGTACTGACAATGTATTTGATTATTTTAGTATCATGGGAACACAGGTTTTAATATGTGTAGTAACTTTGAGAGTGTTGAGAACCAAAAATGTAAACTTGGACTTGGTTTGAAAGAAGGTCTCTGATCTGAAAAGTAATTGTTTAAAAGCTTTTAAATAGATTTTGAATTTTATTCATTTAAAGGCATGAATAGCTTATGCTTTCCTATATCATGAGTATAGTATTAAGTATTGATATACGTATCATCAGTGATTGTCAAGCTTATCAAAAAGCCTACAGGCAGATCTCATCCAATTGAGGATGCTGCTTGCCCTGGGGAGTTGGGAAGACAAGTGGACAGAAGAGATAAAGAGATAAAGAACTAATTCTGCTGATCATTTCCCTGGAGACAAGAGAAAGTACAAGCCTTTTCTAACCGTGACCCTACTTAGCTTGCTGTGGAGTGAAGACACACTTACTTAATTGGTCCATAACACTCTACAGCTTAGGCCTCAGATAATGGGAGGGTTTCACATAAAAGAGAGAAGGTAGGGCAAACTGGTACAAAGGCAGCCACTTGCAGCTGTCATAACTTAGCAGTGTTTCTAAATCCACCTCCAAGCATGTGATTCAACTAGATGTTTATAGACCAGGGGTTTAAATAATTGAAATGTGCCATTTTTGTACTTCACTTGTCATGGACACTTGCTTTACTGTGTAAGCTGCTGGAATGTTTAGTTGAAAGTTTTTTTGTTTGTTTAGTTTGCTTTAAGAGGGGAAAGATTTGACATTTCTGTAAGCATTTCTCACCTCTTTTCTTTCCATTTATTCAATCACATTTTTCAACATTTAGTGAGCATCTTTTTTTGCAAAGCATGTAGTATTATCTATTATTTTTTTGGTCTCGATCCATTAACAAAATTTTACATAAATTGTTATTTACCGTGTTTTAGTTTCTTTACAGTTAATTTTTAGGTCTGACTTGTAAAAGTTTTGCCAATTAAAAAGAAAGCCTTTTGTTCCTGTATTGAAAAAGAAACACTAAAAGGATTGTCTGAGTAGACTTTCTATACTGTCATGTACTGGTTCAGACATATAAGGGCTGAGCTTTTCTCTTTAAAGTTCAGCACCCACACTATCACGTGTTCTGCTTGCATTCCGACTTCTATTGAATGCAGTTTTCAGTTTGTGATTTTATAGGAAAAATAAACCACCTCGTTTTGTTAATGTCCCCAAATAAATAAAAAGAGTGTAAAAAAAATCTCATTTGCTTTTCAGAAGCTGTATTTATAATTATTTTCTTGAGAGTCCTGGTTGCTTATGTAAATTTACTTTTCACACTTCTGTCTCTGATTTTGTCTGTTGAGAATATTGATGATCTAACTCAGAGTTCATTTTTTTATTTACGAATTTAAACATGTCCTTGCTTTTTTTACACCAACAATTGAATTGGCTAACTTAAAAAATGTAAAAACGTTAAGTTGGCAATTTCTAAATCTACGAGTAGATGGTATAAAACGTGACAATGAAGTATAATTTCTTATTTTACACTTAGAATCCTTATTTAACCGTCGAGTTGAGGAAAAATCCAAAGAGCTGCCTTTCACACCTTTGGGTTGGCATCATAACAACCTGGAGCTGCTGAGGGAGGAGAATGGAGAGAAACAAGCCATGGAGAGGTTGCTGTAAGGCAGTGAGCTTTTTAATTTTAATTCTCCATTTTTATAATCTTCAATGACTTGATAGGCATGTGCATAGTTCTTCCTTAGAAAGTCAAAAATACTAACATTACTTAGGAAATAAAGCCTGTTCTGATGAAATTTCTTATAAAACAAAGTGTCCTAAATTGTCCTTGTCTGTCCCCATTGTCATTTATGTGTTAAAGTTTAATCAAATTAAATGGGTCATCTTAGTTGAGAATATTCACAGATTTTCTTTATGTGAAAAATCATTAAGGTGCAGATATGCAGAAAGAATAAAATTGACCAAGAAAATCTCATCTGTGAGCCATAATTAGTGTGCTTATTTCTTTGTAGACTGTGTTGTATCTTCAAAACTGTTGTCTCTGGCAGTATTAACTATGCAGACTTCTTTCCTGTAACATTTTTGTAGCTCAGCTAATCACAACCACATGATGGCACTACTTCAGCAGTTGCTCCATAGTGAGTCATTGTCACCATCTTGGAGGGACATCATTGTATCACTAGTCTGCCAGGTTGTTCAGACAGTCCGACCTGATGTCAAGAACCGGGATGATGACATGGATGTCCGTCAGTTTGTCCACATCAAAAAAGTGAGCTCTGCTAATGCTTTCCTAATGCTAGGAATTGATGAGATGGGCCTGATAATAATTTGTCTCTTAATGGTAATCTGAAAGGGTCATTACCAGGAGGGGTGCTAGGTGAGGAGGGGGAAGTTTTTCTGCCTGCTCTATTTGTTAGCAGTGCACTTAAGGGTCATAGAAGCCACTGTTAGGAAGTGAGAGGTGAATGGGGGTGGGGGGTAAGTTGGGCTTGCAATGAGTTGCGAACCCAAACTTTCGTGCTTCCTCTTCTTGATGTGTCATCTATGAGAAGTCCTCTTCCTACAGATTACTGTCAGTGTTCTGAGTAAAAGCAGTGGGTAATTGCTTTATTTAGAGTGTAGTGGAGTTTTGCCTGTATTTTTTGCCTATGATATGTAACTTAATAGTGGTCTTAATTGACATCTGGCATCAAGTACCAGGTAGTATGTTAGAGTGTTGATGATCATGCTAAGAGGCCTTTGATTATTGGTTGAAAGGAAGAAATGCATCCTGGAACTTTTTGTACTTATTTGGAAATAAATAATAAATAATAGAATTCATTTGACTGGATTCTAAGGATGTATCATTGAATTTTGTTGTTTTCTTAATTGTTTCATTAGATCCCAGGTGGAAAGAAGTTTGATTCTGTGGTTGTCAATGGGTTTGTTTGTACCAAGAATATTGCACATAAAAAGGTAATGTGATTCAGTTCAACAGTGAAGTTCAGCAAACTATGACTGTGTGCCAAGCTAACAAGCTGGGGGTACCTTAATCATGGAAGAAAAGGAGATTGGACATTGAGGGGTGACTAGCAGTGTGTCCCATAGGGGTGAAATTTTGGGGGTTGAGGTAGAGTCTCCCAGAGCCGATGATGATGGGGACTTGTACAGTGGGAACTCATCAGACAGAAGAAGGCTTCCCAACCAGCAGGCTGACAGGACACTGATATCATTTCTCCCTTCATCCCACCGCATCTCAGGGAGACAGGATTTTCTAACAGACTGGAGTCCTTCCAGAGGCCTACCATTTGACAACTTTGTTCTTGGGCTGAGCTCAGAATTATCACTGGAATTCTGTTATCCTTCTCCCCTTTTATCTCTACCTTCAACCTTGAGGCTCTTTCTAGCACTAGCACAGAGAGTAGGGTGAAATAACCTGGTGGACTAAGGAAACTCTGAGATCCTAAGGTGCAAGATGGGAAATGGCAGGAGATGGGGCTCGAGGAAGCAGGCAGAGGCTTTGTATCTCACTTTATTCTGAAGGCTACTGATTAGCGAAGTGTAGTGTGCATCAGGATCACCTGTGGACCTTGTTAAAAATGTAGATCCCCAAGTCCAAACCCTGGAAATTCTCATTCAGTAGGTTTAGCGGGGTGGGAATTGGGGGGTGAGTACGGGAAGGGTGGGACTACTTAAAAAAATTTTTTTTAAGGAAGTTTAGTTACTTTACAATGTTATGTTAGTTTCCAGTGTACAGCAAAGTGATTCAGTTTTTTATACACATATATATATTTTTTTCATATTCTTTTCCATTATAGTTTATTACAGGATATTGAATATAGTTCCCTGTGCTGTACAGTAGGACCTTGTTGTTTGTTTATTTTATACACAGTGGCTTGCATCTACCATTCCCAAACTCCCAATTTATCCCTCCCTGCACTACTTTCCCCTTTGGTAACCATAAGTTTGTTTTCTATGTCTGTGAGCCTGTTTCTGTTTTGTATATAAGTTCATTTGTGTCATATTTTAGATTCCACATATAAGTGATATTATGTAATATTTGTCTTTCTCTGTCTGACTTCACTTAGTATGGTAATCTCTAGATCCATCCTCGTTGTTGCAAATGGCATTATTTCATTCCTTTTTATGGCTGAGTAGTACTCCATTGTGTATATATGTACCACATTTTCTTTATCCATTCATCTGTCAATAGATGTTTAGTTTGCTTCTGTGTCTTGGCTATTGTAAATAGTGCTGCTATGAACATTGGGGTGCATGTATCTTTTCAAATTAGAGTTTTCTCTGGAAGTATCCTCAGGAGTGGGATTGCGGGTCATGTGGTAACTCTGTTTTTAGTTTTTTAAGGAACCTCCATACTGCTTTCCATAGTGGCTGCCCCAATTCACATTTGGCTGGGACTGCTTTTAATGGAGGCACTGTGGGTGTTTCCAGTGTCGTTTATGGGTTCTCACGTTTTGAGAAACCATTGATCTGTACAGTGTTCTCAAACCTTGCTGTGCTTCAGAATCACTAAGGGAACTTATTAAACATAGAGACACCCTGGCCCCACCTGATTTGGTTACAGTGAGACCTCAGGCAGATCTCAAGCCTGAACAACTAGATGGAGAAACTGCAGTCCTGTTTTCACTCTTTTCTAAGCAGAGTCTAATAATTTTTTTTTGTAAGTCATTAAGCCTCCTGAAAGTTGTTAGTGACCAAAGAGAAATAAAAGTATGTTTGGATTTGATATTATGGCAATGATGCAGAGTTCATATTTCTACATAGAGTCTTATTAAAACATTTTACCCATCAAAGTAGTACTTTATTTTTTTAAAGATTTATTTATTTTTTATTTTATTTATATTTTTTAAAAAAGTTTTTTTTTATTTTTGGCTGTGTCGGGTCTTAGTTGCAGCACACGGGATCTTTGTTGTGTCATGCAGGTTTTCTCTTCTCCAGTTGTGGTGCATGGGCTCCAGAGCATATGGGCTCTGTAGTTTGCGGCACTCGGGCTCTAGTTGAGGCAGCAAACTCAGTAGTTGTGGCGCGCGGGCTTAGTTGCCCTGCGGCACGTGGGATCTTAGTTCCCTGACCAGGGATCAAGTTCCCTGTATTGCAAGGTGGATTCTTTACCACTGGACCACCAGGGAAGTCCCCAAAGTAGTACTTTAAATCAAATTAAATGGTCTTTGTTGAATTCAGAGGTAGGTATGTTGTGCTCATCTCCGGAATTAAAAACTGTTATGTGGGTGTGGTAGACACATATGCATGAATGACTGTCTTGCTCCACTGACCATATTTAGAGGTAGTGTTTAATTTGTAGTTGCTAAAAGAGCCCTGAATGTAGTTTCCCAGCTGATGAGTCACTGTTTTCAGGACCATTTACCGGTTTGGCCCTGATAAGCTTGGTCAGTCGGAAACTTCGATTGCAAGACCCTGGCTGTTCTGCTTGTGGCTTTAGCTGCATGGTTAGGATATATTATTTGAGTCACTGCTTCAGGATATGCTTTAAGGTTTTCTGTTTTAACTTCTTATTACCCAATTTGGCTTGCAAATTTATGACTGTTTGGAAATTTATTCCATTAAAAATATATTCAGCAGGTGTTTTAAATCTTTTCTCCCTCATCTACCCTTCTTGAATTTCAGAAAAGTTAAATTCTGCCTTCAGAGTTGCTGATTTGTGGGAGTTTGTGGAGTAGACTGTCTTTAAGCCCCTCTCTGCCCTACCCAGGGCTGGATAGCTTTTCTTGCAACATTAGAAATTAAAAAAAAAAATACTTAAGAGTATAGAAGATTAGGTAAAATAGCATTAGTAGAAAAGAAGCCAATTTTTGAAGAATTTTGCATAGCCCTAAACTACTAATTTGCTTTGAAAAAAAGTAAGAGAATACCACAAAAGAACTAAATGAGAGTATTTTAATATGAATGTAATGAGATCATCTATTTAAGAGGAATTATGAACAGTGTGAATTTAAAGTTGTGCTTAAAGGAGGACTATAAGGTGCAAACTTCAGAGTTTTAACAAACTGTTCGTTTATTTTTTAGATGAATTCTTCTATTAAAAACCCCAAAATTCTTCTGTTGAAGTGTTCCATTGAGTATCTCTACAGAGAAGAAACTAAATTTACTTGCATCGATCCTATTGTGCTTCAGGTAAGAACTTACTGAAACAGTAATCTGGAGGGATGTTTGGGTACTATGATGCTTGCCAGCTCTTATAACGCATTCCAGCTGCTTAAATTTGACAGACAAACTTAATTGCTGTTGTTTCATTTAAAAAATTTATTATAAAAGGTGCTTTTATGTATCACACTTTAGAAGCTTACCAAAACCTCTGTCACTAGTTTTAGTTTCAAAGTGTTAAAGGCAACACATGACTTTTTGGGAATATATGAAGAAAATGTGACAATCCAAATCCTGTTTTTCCTTCCCATCTGGGTCATGGATTTACTTTAAGGATTTCTCTAACTTTATCAGGTTCACAATGATAATACCTGATTTTTTAATACGGTCTGTTCTACTAAAACACGTGTTTCTAGAACACTGAGTAGCTTACACACAGTTGGTAAAAGACAATAACATCCAATGGAAGTTGTGTCAGTTTCTGTCTGGTTTTGCTTAAGTGAGGAGGCCCAGAATAACTGTGGTAGGATTATAACCCTCAGCTGGAAAGAAAATCAGCCTCAGCTCAGCTCCTATAAAGGCAGGAACCCTTTTAGTTCTATTTTAAGAAATTAGAAGTGAGCTCCTCTTCGAAGAGTTCTCTCCCTAGAGAGATGCAACCCCTGGTCCTGGATGGCTCTTAGGCGTTCACTGTTCAGAGTTCCATTTCCAATTGTACTGTTGCACTTGCTTTTGTACATTTTAAATTTCCCTTGAGGCCACCTCCAGCTACACTGAGCTGCCTGTCTGGGCTGTCCCAAGTTCTCTGTCAAGGTACCAATTTTTATTCTTGTTAGTGCTCTGAATATGAAGTTACATAGGTTTTAAGTTGTCTGCCCCAACCTCTTTTCTCCCATAAATGCTATTAATTAATTTGTAGTTGTTCAAAATGCGAAGTTTTCAGGAATGTGTATTCCTATTATAGCAGAAACACATTCAGTTCCAGAAACATTTAGGAAAAGCATTGCTTGAAAATTCATAGGTGATAGGTACATTTTCTCAAGAGTGGTAAGAGCAATCACTTTTGTTCTGAATTCATAGACAGCAACAGAAAAAACTTAATTGTGGTGAAAGGCACCACGGGTCATGAAACTCTGCTCTATTGCTTAAGGAACTCTGTTAACTAGGACTGTTTTCTTTTTGGAATTCAGCTATGTATCAGTAAAAGTGAGGGGTTTCAGCTAGATTTATACCATTCCTTCTAGCTCTTATTTACTATGACTTTTCAGTGACAACTAAAATAAGGAAAAAGGGGAAACACAATTATCGTTCGTGGAATCTAAGGTACTGTGATGCTGGGACTTTTCTTGATCTCACTGAAGGTGTCAGTGAAAGACTTTTCTAGGTTTAGATCACAACCACATGGATTGCAAGATGCATCCTAATTGCAGAGATGTTAAAATGTGTACAATTTCATGTCTTGGAGTTGATGAACTAGTAATCAGAATCCATAGATACTTAGTTACAAAAAAGTTATACTTAAGTTTATCTGCTTTATTTTAACTCCATCCTTAGAACCAGGTTAACAGACTAAAAACTTTATGTTAGAGAAGTATGCTCTGGGCAATGTATATTAGTAAACATTAAATTTAATTCATATAATGTAAAGCATCTGGTTCATCAGTGCTATAAAACATAGTTTATTATATCTTTAAGTGACCTATTAAAGTTTTTAGTTTGAATTGATAGAAAGTATCAATTGATATGACTTTTTTTTTTTAATCCTTTTTTTTTTGGTCCACTCATTGTGGAATAACCAATCAAAGAACAAGCTGAAAGGTAAATAAAAAAGGAGGATGAGAAACAGTGGGCAAAGAGATCATTAGCCTGTGGTGCCATACTGTCTTCGCAAGGTCAGCCCTCAAGATCTGTTGGTCTGCCACTGCTCCATTGTGTTCCTGGCCTACGTTCTGATACTCTTTCCTTGCTGAGCCTCTCTCAGGACCCCTTTTTAGCATGGTGCTTCATGTATAATCATAATAGTTGACTGGAGCTGGAACTGAGAGGAAATGTATTTGCTATCCCTATATCAGAGGCCAGAAACTTAAAAAAAAATCAACTTATTTTAGTTATTCTTTTTTTTTTTTTTTTTTTTGCGGTACTTGGGCCTCTCACTGTTGTGGCTTCTCCTGTTGCGGAGCACAGGCTCTGGACGCGCAGGCTCAGCGGCCGTGGCTTACGGGCTCAGCCGCTCCGTGGCATGTGGGATCTTCCCGGACAGGGGCACGAAACCGTGTCCCCTGCATCGGCAGGCGGGCTCTCAACCACTGCGCCACCAGGGAAGCCCTATTTTAGTTATTCTTTATTAGAGCTGCACAAATAAAATCATTTAAAATGTCATTAAATAACAATTTATTAAGCAGAGAAGGAAATTAACACGTTTCAAGGAAAAAAATTCCATTTTGTTAATAATGGGAGAATTTGAAAATGTACAATTTCTATCAGTAAAACAGAGAAGGGTGAGAAGAAATATACTCCATCTAACAGGGCAGGTTCATTGCAGGGGATAGGCTCGTCCATTGCTGGTGGCACTGACCATGAATACAGTCTTACTCAGAAAGCACTGGGCATAGGGAGCAGAAGTGACAGACGTGCTCCCGCATTCCATTGTCACCTCTCTGAGCCCAGAAATTTTATGAAACAATTAATTAATTATATTGTTTTAACTCTGGTTGTTATTTACAATATTCATTTGCTTTGAAAGTAAGCCTTTGTCATGAAATTGTATTAAAAATGATTTAATTTTTAACTATAGCTGTTCTAGATAGAATATTATCTGTTCGGAGATTGAAATTAGGAAGTAGCTGAAATAGCATCTGTTAGAGAGTTATTTATTCAGATACCCAAAAGAAGAGATATTCTGGTTAGTTTCAGAATGTGAAAGGGGGAATTCATAACTATATTAAAAATGTTTAGAAATTGCCTTCATTTAGGGTTAGGGTTTTTATTTATTTATAACCTTTGAGAGCTAGCTAATTGGATTCTTGGCTTTTATGTCATAGGTTATTAAGAATTCAAAATCCTTCAAAGTAAAGGTAGTGAGTTGGAGAATGAAATTTCTCCTGAAACTCTTTTCAGCATAATCGGCAGATTAGAGTGATGAAAAATATTCTTGGTTGTGTTTGAGTTAATTTGCTTATAGCAGTGGTAAGTGATCTTTAGCATAGTTTCACCTGAGATTGGCGACCTGAGAAATGAGTTAACACATCAGTACTGCAGTGTTTACTTAGTAGGAAATATTTATTAGTAGTGGTTTGTGGGCAAAGAAAACTTAGGCTGAGTTTGATATTAATAGTCAAACTATCCTGATATTTTTACATGTCTAGATCTTGAATTGTACCACACATAATATTTTTGATTTATCTTACTTAGGAAAGGGAATTCTTGAAGAACTACGTTCAGCGAATAGTTGATGTTCGGCCCACATTGGTTTTAGTTGAGAAAACGGTATCTCGAATTGCCCAGGATATGTTACTGGAACATGGCATTACTTTGGTCATTAATGTAAAATCAGTGAGTGTTCTTATTTTTCTATTTTTATATCATTTAAAAATAATCACGGCTTGTAAATTTATATGCATGTGTGGTAGATATGCAGGGATCTTTAATTATTTATTTCTTTGCTGTGCCATATATATTGAAAGTAGGACAGGCATGGCAGTGATTTCATTATTTATAAGACTGGAGGAACTCAGCCTGGAAGAAAGTACGATTCATATAGCACTCATACGAGTTATATAATGCTCATCATAGGTTCTACAAGACCAAAGGTGTAATAGACATTAGTTAATAAGTAGTATTTGTGGAGACTTCATTTTGTAGTAGAAAATGTTCTCTCCCTTGAAAAGTTACCCTCTTCAGAATAGAGGTCAGTTCTGGAGGTTTCCCACCCTCCTGGAAGCTTCCCACCCTCCGCTCCTGAATCAGTACCTTTTGCCAGTGCATGATGCTTAAATGTGTTTTGATAATGTCATTAATATGAGTATGGTTTATTTTAGTAGGCTTATATTGATTTCTAAGTGTAGACTAATCTAGAGTCAGTAAAAGTCATTTAATTATTAAAATCAAGGAAATTCATTGCGAGGGCATTTTCATATGTTCCTATTATTTTTTCATATTAAATTTTCTAAGAATTTTATTCTTCTCTGTCAAATTTTGTAATATAATGTTGTTCTGTGTTCTAGCAAGTTTTAGAACGAATCAGTCGGATGACCCAAGGTGATTTGGTGATGTCGATGGACCAGCTGCTTACAAAACCTCACCTGGGCACCTGTCACAAATTTTACATGCAGATGTTTCAGTTGCCTAATGGTGAGTGATCTCTAGTATAGATTTACCTGGAATTGGGGACCTGAGGACATGAGTAAATTCATCAGTACTACAAGGGTGACTTAGTAGGAAATAGCTATTAGCAGTGGTTAAATGAGGACAGGCAACTGTTGTTTTACTTAAGGGTTTTTCTCTGGTAGATGTTAAGATGGTGAATTCTGTCTGGACTTCTGGATTGCCACCTAAGCCTTCTTAACCTTGTGTTTGTTTATTTGTAGAACAAACCAAAACACTGATGTTTTTTGAAGGCTGTCCACAGCACTTGGGCTGTACAATCAAGCTTAGAGGAGGCTCTGATTACGAGCTGGCTCGAGTTAAGGAGATCCTAATATTTATGATCTGTGTAGCTTATCATTCTCAACTAGAAATCTCCTTCCTCATGGATGAATTTGCTATGCCTCCTACATTAACACCAAACCCCTCCTTCCATTCTCTGATTGAGGGACAGGAGGATGAAGGGGCTGCACAAGAGCCATTCAGCGGAAGTCCCCTCCCCCGGGAGCCTGACTTCCCTCCGGACTTTCTGCCCTCTGATGATAGCAGTTTGCTAGAATCAAGGATTCTGTTTGAGAAGGGTGATCAGGAAACTAAAAGTGTGCCACAGGATGTTGCCTCTTCGAAGCATCAAGAGCATGCCACAGCAGCTTGCCCAGCAGGTGCCCCCTGTGCTCTCTTTCCATCGGTACCGGAATCATTGCTGCCGCTCCATATAGATGACCAACAGGATGCCATAGGCAGTGAGCAGCCAGAGGCTTTGCAGCAAGCAGAGGAGCTACAGGATCCCAAAAGCCAGATGAGAGCCTTTAGAGACCCTCTACAGGATGACACTGGCCTGTATATTACTGAGGAAGTTACCTCCTCTGAAGATAAACGAAAGACTTATTCTTTGACCTTTAAACAGGAATTGAAAGATGTGATCCTCTGTATCTCCCCAGTAATCACATTCAGGGAGCCCTTCCTTTTAACTGAAAAGGGGATGAGATGCTCTACCCGAGATTATTTTGCGGAGCAGGTTTACTGGTCTCCTCTCCTCAATAAAGAGTTCAAAGAAATGGAGAGCAGGCGGAAGAAACAGATGCTCAGGGATCTCTCTGGCCTTCAGGGCATGAATGGAAGTGTTCAGGCCAAGTCTATTCAAGTCCTGCCCTCACACGAGCTAGTGAGCACCAGAATTGCCGAGCACCTGGGTGATAGCCAGAGCCTGGGGAGAATGCTGGCCGATTATCGGGCCAGAGGAGGAAGAATTCAGCAAAAAAATTCAGACCCTTTCGCTTATTCTAAGGATGCATCAGGTACTTCAAGTGGCAAATCCGGAAGCAAAAGTGAAGGTGACGAAGAGAAAGGGTTGATTACAAGTGATGCAGTGTGGTCAACAAAGGTGAGCAAGTCCACTTTGTGTGCTTGTGTAAATTTAAAATGTGTTGGGGGCTTTCCTGGCCGTCCAGTGGTTAAGACCTCGCGCTCCCACTGCAGGGGGCGCAGGTTCTATCCCTGGTCGGGTAACTTAAGATCTCACATGCCTTGAGGTGCGGCCAAATAAATAAATAAATCTACGTAACATACATGTCTTTAAAAAAAATGTGTTGAAAATCTCTGCTATGGCAGGGTAAAAATAATCAAATATGACAAATTGCATGCAGATTTATTAAATATTTCCTCTATGCTTTTTTTGTCTAGGTGTTTCAGCTTATGTGTTGCTTTAAAATGTATGAAATAGGAGTGTAATGTAATGAAACTGGATTTTGAGGGTTTCAGGCTAAGTTCACAGTAAACTCAGGAGGAGCTCTGAGGTAGGGCGGCGGCGTGGAGCTGCTTAAAATTTCTGGCATGATGACTCGGGTTTAGTGTGATGTGTCCTTGATCCTTTTAATGGCAGTGAGCAGGACAGTAAGGGTTGGAAGTTTATTGTAGGAAACGGATGTGTTTTAAAAAAATAAGGAAGCTTTATTCATGGATACATTATTGATAATGGTGGTAATAAAACTAATGAACAAATTTATCTCTAGATGAGGAAATACAGTTTTTTAATAAAACAAAAAGATGTTTGCTTTCACAAGTCTGGGAATGATTAATAATGGTACACCGTTTTTAATACATGAAATTGGCAAAAAAGAATGTGATAAGAGACATGGCTAATGAGGTATGGAAAAATACTTATAATAAACTAAATAAATTTATGTTTATATACATTTATGTAAACTTATTAAAAGTGATAGGGTGGTCTTTTAAATTTACATGAGTACATATATATTTTTGATTTAGGATTCCCATCTTTTATAACTTATTTCTGCAGATAAGTAAGCATTTGGTATAAGGATGCTTACATTTTATTATAATATATGTACAAGGGTGTTTACTGAAGCATTATTTCTAATTGTTTGCTGTTAAAAGGATGAGTTGGATCTCGTTTAATGACCCAGAGAGAACCCATGATATATTTTCTAGTGTTAAAAAGCAAATTGGGGCTTTCCTGGTGGTGCAGTGGTTGGGAGTCCGCCTGCGGATGCAGGGGACACGGGTTCGTGCACCGGTCCGGGAGGATCCTGCATGCCATGGCCACTGGGCCTGCGCGTCCGGAGCCTGTGCTCCTTACAGGAGAGGCCACAACAGTGAGAGGCCCGCGCACCACAAAAAAAAAAAAAAAGCAAATTGTGTTTTAATATATGTAGCATCAAACCATTTTTGTAAAAAACCAAAATCACCTGTGTATACTTAAGTGAGTGTTTTTGTGTGTTTATGTGTATGAGCTAGCGAAAGTACATGGTTTTTAAACATACAGTCAAATTTGTCAATTTGGGAGGTAGGGCAGCATCAAAGGAGGAGAGGCTTTAAGTACTTCATGAACTTCTTCATATACCTCTGTACTGTTTGAATTTCAGCAGAGACAGGTGTTACCTTTGTTATGATCAAAAACAGGTATAAAGTACAAATAAATAAATACCTCAGGATTTAGATTTCTGTGTATCACAGGTTGATGTTATAGCCAGCTATCAATTCAGACTATTTCATATTTAATTAACTATTTACTTCCAAGATAATTTAATGTAGTTTTGTAAAAATAAGAGTATTTAAGAAAACAAGCTATTTAGACATCTATTGGTATTTTTACGTTTCACTTAAACTTTTTGGATTGTTTTACCTCAAAAACTAACTGCTCTTCTTCCTTATATTTAGTGTCTTGTAGTTTTGAATCTTCACTGAAACCCCTGTAGTGATGACGGAGGCTTTACAGATCGAGTGGAGTGTGTTGGATGTTGGAGCCAGGCCTGGGGTTGGAGTGCGTTATGACTTGCGGTGCTCATCTGGATGTTCCTTCTCTTCCAGGTGGACTGTCTGAACCCTGCCAACCACCAGAGACTGTGCGTGCTCTTCAGCAGCTCTTCTGCCCAGTCCAGCAACGCTCCCAGTGCCTGTGTCAGTCCGTGGTAGGATTCCTTGCCCACCCCCCCCCGCACCCTCCCACTATTGTACTTGAGGATAGAATTCCAGCAAGTCTGAAAACAATTCAGCCATTAGGCTCTGTTTTTAGGTGCATGGCATGCTGCTGGTCATATGTGAATTGATGGAACTTTTGAACTTGTGAATTACGTATGAAATTTGTATTTGTTCATGGGTAGAAGTAAATGAAAGTACCTTTAGTGAGAGTGAAAACGGATGTGAGGGATGGAAGAGAAATTTGTAGTTATAAAAGTGAGAAAGTTGATACATAAAAGCTAGATTTAAGCATTTTGATAACATGTACAAATCAGGCAGGTTTTCTTTAGGCATCGCTTTCATAAAAGCGGTCAGTCTTTTGTCTTAAGTTTTATTCTAAAACTTAATTCGAAGTAGATTGATAGAAAGACATTTTATAATGTTATAATTTATTTCCAGTGATAGTCACAAAAGCCTAGTTATTACATAGTTCAGTTTTAAAAGTACTAAAGAACATAACTGCTTGTTTTTGGAGTACTTTCCATGACAAAATGTGTTCCGTATTTTAATTTTGGACACCAGAAACACTTATTTCTACCAGTGAGATCAGGGATTCTTCCAGCATCAGTAGAGCTCTAGCAGTCTGACTTGGGGCTGGGTGAGCCCATGGGGATTTTCTCTGGGAGTTTAGGTCAAGGCTTGATATAAGATGTGGGTTTCAACAGGGTATGTATAGCTGAACTCTCTTATTTGTGGGCATTTATAAGTTGGGTATAAAGTTAAGAATTGGCTTTCCTGGAGGAATGTGAGCTGCTGCTCTTTGTGCTCAGTAATGGTGTGGACTAGAGAGCAGAGACAGGAGTCCCATTTTATACTGACCGGGCTTACGGCTTTGTAAAGGAAACTTCTACTTCTTCCTAACTCAAATCAGTTTTACTCATTTAATATTACAGTTTGTGCATCCTGATTAAATAGTTTCATAGGATACTAATGGACTGGGAATGGATATGATGCTGTAGTGTGGCTAGTACAAACCTGTTTTATCAGATGAGGTAAAACCTGTTCTGTAACAACAAAAGCATAGTACCTGTTTTAATACTGTATTATAAGCAGATCTAACAGGTATCAGTTTGGAGTCTCATGAAATATCTTTTGCTGGGTGGTAATTCATATGATATGTTTCTAAGAAATCTTTTCTTTTAGGATTGTAACAATGGAATTTTATGGAAAAAATGATCTTACATTAGGAATATTTTTAGAGAGATACTGTTTCCGGTAAGAACCAATTTTCTCCTTATGTTCCATTTATGCTTTTTTGATGCCCAGAATTTCAACCTAAATATAAACATGAGTTGGAGCACTGTTGTGTGACCTTCCTGTTCATGCCACATGCCAGGGTTTACTATACAGAGAAGTAATCCTTTCATATTTCAACCCAGCATGCCTTCTCCAGTTCATTCCTCAGATCTTTGCCCATCTAATTGCCCTGCAATCCCACAGACTTTTTTTCGGATGTCTGTTTTTACAGTGATTCAACTGGGAGGCAAGAGAAGCTAAGGACCTCAGTTTAAGTCTTAGAGCTATCACCTGCCACTTAATATGACAAAGAACAAGTAGTTTAATCTTTACCAGCCCCCTTTATAGGTATTAACAAACTCCACAAATGTCAGGAGTTTTAATAGGTAAAATGAGATGATGTTTTAGAAATACTTGGCAAATAGAAGGTGCTTAACAAGTGGAACCTATCACTGTGATGTGGTTGAAGGCAGGATGTTCAGCTGCAGGCTCTGAGCAGGATGAGTGGTACCCCGAGCAGATCATCCACCAGTCGTCCTTACTCTTGACAGGATGCTGCACTTTCTCTACAGTGGTCCTGATTAGCCAGGATTCACTATACACTGCTCCTCGGTTTCGTGGTTAATGTGAGGACTTTCTTTTTGTCAAAGGCCTTCCTATCAGTGTCCTAGCATGTTCTGTGATACCCCCATGGTGCATCACATTCGACGCTTTGTCCATGGCCAAGGCTGTGTGCAGATAATCCTGAAGGAGTTGGATTCTCCAGTACCTGGATATCAGCATACAATTCTCACCTATTCCTGGTGCAGAATCTGCAAACAGGTAAGTGTACCCTGTTGCTATAATATATCACATAGTATCTTTTATTTCTGTATTTATATAGTTCTTTTTTGGGGGGGGGAGGGTGGCCTCTGTTTTTTTGGATTTAGTATTTGTCTTTGGGCTCTTATTTATTTTACCTTCTAGTGCTGAATGTTCCCTTTAATGTTTGTTTCCTAAAGATTCCATTTTAGGATTTATCAGTCATTATATAAAACATAGGGTACCATGCCCAGTAAAATAGATCTTGACAGTTCTCCATTATGTGTGTTTATTCATTCAGTAAATGCTTATTGAGCACCACCTAGGTGCCAGGTACTGTGCTAGGCCCTAGGAAAGAAGGAAGAAGAAGGTCAGGCTCCTGTCCTCTAGCGGGGGAGACAGACTTACAGTGATTACAGTGTGCTAGAATGCTTGTGTAAGTTTAAGTCTATGTCAACATTTCTATCTTAAGACGTACAGATGTGAGACCATGTTTAATTGATCTCTGCTGGTTTTCATATACATTCTTGAGGAAAGAACCATGTGTTTTACTTCTTCTGTGTGTTTTTCTAACTCTGCAGAGAATATTTGGTGCCAATATTATGTTTTTAATATATACTTTTTATTCAAATTGTTAACAGTGAGCATATGCCAAATTTAACTTCATTGTTATCTTAATTGGCTTATTTTGGAGTGTATGTTTGGAGGCACATATGGGAATTATAGATAAAATAATAGAGCAACCCATTTCAGTATCAGAGGTTGAGGAGGGCAAAGTCAAAGGTAGTGCCTTCTTCGGTAGGAACAAAGAGCCATGAGATCATTTCTTGCAATGATTGGTCTTTTTATACTTGTTCTTCTAGGCCTTTAGTTTGCTGTTAGACAGCTGGCAATATTTTGTTGTGAACTTCTGTAGATTGACCAGTGAACTAAATGAATAACTTAATTCGATCCTTATATCTTGCATGTTTGGTGTATGCACTTTATTTTAAAACAAAAACTTCTGCCTTTGGGGTTATGTTAGAAAGGAAAAGGTAAACAGTTTTTGTTACACAGAAATGAAAACTTTTAGGTGTCCAAAAAAGTTATATATGACCAAATATTAGTATACTTACTATTAAATTTCTGTAAGCCATGATAATAGAAAAATGGGCAAGGGGTGTGACAAAGCAATTTAATACAAATGGCCAGTAGACATGTGCAAATACATTTTACTCATTAGTAATAATCAAAGAAGTATAAATAAATAAAATAAATGGAATGTGTTTTTATTTAGTTAGTTTTTAAAGAAGGTACATTTCAAAGATTTATAATTCCTGAGATTGGTAAGAAAGTAGGGAAATTGATATTCTCAGATACTGTTGGAGATTGTCTCCCAAAACAGGTGTACTGGTTTACACAATGTGGCAGAAAGTATCAAAGACCATATAAATGTCCATGCCCTTTGACCTACCGATTTCCATTTTCGTTAATTTATTCCAAGGAAATAATAATTATGCATATTTATAAGTGTATATATATATATACATATATATGTATATATATACATACATACATACACACACAATAGGGAAGTTCATCAAAATAGTGAAAAACTTGTAATGTCTTAAATGCACATCAATAGGGATTGGTTAAATAATTCCATATTATGGGATACTCTGCAGCCATTAAAAATCAAATTGTATAAGAATATTCTATGTGGGAAAATATGATATATTGCTAATAAAAAAAAGGTTATGAAGCTAATTATAGGGAACAGTTTTTATTTATAAACATCCCAGCTAAGCATATATGTATTCATGTATAGAAAGAAAGCAAACATACTAGCATATTGATGGTGGTAGTGGGATTACTGGCAAGAGAGTTTTCCCCAGCCATCCCTAACTCCACCCACCTTGAAGCATTTTTTTCTTCTTCTAGTTTTCTGTAGTCAGAATATACTAGATTTGTACTAGAGAAGAAAATACATTGTTTTTTAAAAAAGAGATTCTCAATATGTGATTAGATAACAATTTATGCTGAATTTCAGGTAACACCAGTTGTTGCTCTTTCCAATGAGTCCTGGTCCATGTCATTTGCAAAATACCTTGAACTTAGGTTTTATGGGCACCAGTACACCCGTAGAGCCAATGCTGAGCCGTGTGGTCACTCCATCCACCATGATTATCACCAGTATTTCTCCTATAACCAGATGGTGGCATCTTTCAGGTAAGAAGTCTGAGCGACCTTGTCACAATCACATACTCCCTGGAAGGCTTTATAACATTTCCAGTATTACTAGATTGAATTAATTTTTGGTGTGTGTTGTTCCCCATTCCCACTCTTGCAAAGGCAGAGGGCCATACTCTGTGAAGAGCTTTCAGTGTTACTATTTTATTTAATCCTTTAAGAAATATGTATTATTATCACCCTAACTTAGCTTATAGCTGACAGATAGAGCTAGCAAGTCATGATCCATGATTCTTACTACTGCAGTTGTTACTCTTAACCATTGTTTTTGCATCTGAGAGCTTATCAGAATTTTTGCTAAGACATTACTTAGCCATAAGGGTAATCGGATATTCCGGATAGAGCTAAAATCACTAGTTCAAAGAATGGGTGTTTATACTTGTTCTTAAATGATTTGAGAAAGCCTTTGGGCTGTGCCTTCAGAATATACCCAGAACATGTGTCACCACCTCCACCACTACCACTCTGGACTGAACCTCTGTTGTCTTTTACTAGATTATTGCACTAACCTCAATCAGTTTCCTTTTGGCCTTACCCGCTGCAGCCTGTTCTCAACACAGCAGTCAGAGTGGTCCTGTTATATGAAAATCAACTCAGGCCACTCATGTGCTCTAGAGCCTCCAGTGGGTGTCTGTTTCACCCTGAGTGAAGGCCAGAGTCCATTTATGAGCCTGTGAGCCCCTACATGCTCTGGCTTCTCACCCCCTACTACAGCCCCCCTCGCTCACCATACTTTAGCCTCACTGGCCTCCTGGCTGGACCTCAGCTATGTCAGGTAGGCTCCTACCTGGGAGCCCTGCACTTGCTCTTCCGTCTCTGAGCTGCCTGCTCCCAGATATCTGCCTACTTTTCCTTATTTCCTGCAGGTCTTTGTTCAGATTTCACCTGCCCTGACTCCCTCTCACTCCTGGCACTCCTTGCTTCCCTTTCCTGCTTTATTTCGCCCTGTAGCACCTACTATCTGGCGTAAGATATGTTTTAAGTATTTGTTTTTGTTTATCGCCCAAGCCTTATTATTCCTGAATCACGAGAGCAAGAATTTTGGCCCTTACTCCATGCTGTATCTCAGCACCGAAAACAACATCTGACACATAATAGGCACAAATAGGTACACAAATAGGAAATACTTGTAATTGAACCCTATTTCCTTTTTTAAGCAAGAGCTATTAACCATGAACCTAGGGCCTAGGTGAGATATAGCATTTACTAGACATCGTGAACTTCAGGTGGAAAGGAAACTCGCAAAGAATCCTTGGGAACTGAGAAGGTAGTGAATACCTGTGTGTCTAAGCTAATTGTAGGAAGGAGTCCCTCTGCTCATTCATGGAGGTTTATATCCCGGTCATTTGTTTTTAAAGCACATGAGGATGGCCTCGGGGGATAAAAGATGACATCACAATGCAGGGGAAAAATAAAACAAAATCTTTTTAAAACTGGGGAGGGTATTTGTAATGGCTGAAAGTTGCCTTCAGTATTTTTGATTGTTTTAAAAATGCCATTTCATAGAAACTTTATGATCTCTTGCACCTCATAGGACTTAGTTGGCATCTCTACTCAAAATATTAAAATATTTTTCACTTTTCTACTATTACTTGTATTTTTTCCTCTCAGTTATTCTCCCATTCGGCTTCTTGAAGTGTGTGTTCCACTTCCCAAAATATTCATTAAACGTCAGGTCCCACTAAAAGTGGCCCTTCTTCAGGATCTGAAGGACTTCTTTCAAAAGTAAGTTTTATTTTCTTTGGTCATCTGTTTTTGTTTAGTACTGCCTGAAATCTAAACTATTTTAAATACCGTGTTTGTTCCTTTAGCTTTCTTCGAAAACAGAAATAACCTGTTTTTCTAATTGTATGTTATATATGCCTGATGTAAAAAAGGAAAAGTGTAGACGGTTCATAAAAGTACTAACAAAGAAGTCAAACGCTCTCAGGCATAACAACTATTAAAATTTTGATATACGTCCTTTTTTGTTCTGCAAAATTGTATGTGATTCTTAATTAGATAAGACCTAGTTAAAGTTTTGTGTGTACATCTTTTTTCTACTTGTGTGAGATTAGACAATTTGATTCTGACTTTTCTAAAGTGTTCAATATTGTTTATGTTTATATTGTTAGAGTTTCACAGGTATATCTTGCTGTGGATGAAAGACTCGCATCTTTGAAAACTGATACATTTAGCAAAACAAGAGAGGAGAAAATGGAAGATATCTTTGCACAAAAAGAGGTAATTCATTTTTCTGACAGAAACCCAAATGTTAGCTGTGAACTTGTTAGAGGTTCCTTTTGGGGTGTGTCTCAGATTGCTGGAGTGGTTTCTGTTCCTCGTAGATGGAAGAAAGCGAGTTCAAGAGCTGGACTGAGAAGATGCAAGCACGGCTCCTGTCTTCCTCTGTGGAGACCCCTCAGCAACTGCAGTCGGTCTTTGAGTCACTCATCGCCAAGAAGCAAAGCCTCTGCGAAGTGCTGCAGGCTTGGAATAACAGGTGTGACTTTGCAGTCCGGTGTTTCTTTTACATTATTGCAAAATTTGCTCTGCTATCATGTTTTTGATGTAAATGTCCTTATTAATTTGGATGTTTCCTTTTACTCTCAAGTTGTAGGAGCTTTATTTTTATTGCCACTACCACCCTTCACCTCTTTCATCCTTTAAAGTGTAGGTTGTGAAGTTAAAAAAAACAAAGATGAGAATAGCCTTCGTTGCTGTTGCAAATACAGTGTGTGTGCTTAATGAACCTAATTTATCTGTATTAGTATGTCATGGAGTGATTATTGGGTTTCAGGCCATTACTTTCAACTCTATTATTTTGTGTATCTTGTACCTTTATTTAAATATTTATTTGGGGAAATATTTCCCTTTAATGGTTATTGAAAAGTTCAGTTAGATTATTATAGCATTTATTGAGCACTTGGACCACGCTAGGCACTAAGTAAGGCAGTAGATGGACATGCACTCTTTTATTTGATTTTGAGTCCTACAATGTATATATACTGATTGCATTTTACAGAGGAAACTGTGGCTGTACGAGACTAAGGGATTTGCCCAAGTTATATAGCTGTTAATTGTCAGAGCTCGGCTTTGAGCCCAGGTCTGTTGGTCTTTAACACCCGTATTTTTTACGTTATCTTGTATTGTCTCATTATAACTTGCTATTCTTTTATTACTATAGTCATATCAGTAACAAGTGATTAACTGATTAGAAAGAAAACAAAAATTTAGTCTTAGTTATGTACAGCTTTAAAATCTATTGCATTCGAAATAGGAAAATATAATTCTTGTGGTTTCAAAGCTATAAGGAGAATATGTGTAAACATTATTCAGGATATTAGAAGGAAAATCATATTCTTCTTTTCTCTTTTCCTTTTTTTCATTAACTATAGGTTGCAGGACCTTTTCCAGCAAGAAAAGGGTAGAAAGCGGCCTTCAGTTCCTCCAAGTCCTGGAAGACTGAGGCAAGGGGAAGAAAGCAAGGTAATGAAATGTAGTTTTGTCTTTGAGCCTATGTATATTGGTATAGATATAATTAATTTCTCTTATGACACTTAGAAGTGGTAGTTTAGGGACTTCCCTGGTGGTGCATTGGTTAAGAATCCACCTGCCAACGCAAGGGACACGGGTTCGATCCCTGGTCCGGGAAGATCCCACATGCCATGGAGCAACTAAGCCCGTGTGCCACAACTACTGAGCCTGTGCTCTAGAGCCCACGAGCCACAACTACTGAAGCCCGCGCACCTAGAGCCCGTGCTCCACAACAAGAGAAGCCACTGCAGTGAGAAGCCCGCGCACCACAACGAAGAGTAGCCCCCGCTCGTTGCAACTAGAAAAGCCCACGTGCAGCAATGAAGACCCAATGCAGCCAAAAAAAAATAAAGTGGTAGCTTAATATATACTTTATTAATAATAGTAGGAGTTTTTAGTTTTGAAGTTATGAGGTTTCTTGGTGATGTGACCTGGATTAATTTTTTTTATCTTAGCCTGAAATAAAATACATTATAATTCATTTATTGGAAACATTTATCAAAAGCTACTGTCTACTGGCATCACTGAGGATAGTATCAAAGAGGCAGTAAATGCTATAAAGGAGAAGGTGTGGATGTGCTGAGTGTATAATAGAGTCCTAATTCACTTTACTGTGAGTTTTGGGTGTTCTTATCTCTGTGTTTAAGTGAGAAGCTTTTCTTAAGGGGTCTGCACCAGGTTAGTTCTACATGTTGATTTAATTAACCTTTTCTAACTGTATTAGTTTTCTCTTGCTGCACAGCACATTACCCCAAACTTAGTGACCTAAAACATAAATTTATTATCTCACAGTGTGTCAGGACTCTGGCACAGTGTGGCTGGGTTCTCTGCTCACAGAACTGAGATGAAGGTTTTGGCCAGGGCTGTTACCTGAGGCTCAGGATCTTCTTCCAAGCTCATCTAGGTTGTTGGCAGAGTTGAATTCCTAGTGGTTATAGGACTGAGGTCCCCCATTTGTTGCTGGCAGTTGACTAGAGGCGATTCTCAACTCCTAGAGGCTGCCTGATTCCTTGCATGTGGCTCTGTTCATCTTCAAAGCCAACAGCAGTGGACTGAATCCTTTCATGTTTCAAATCTCTGAATTCTTCTGCTGTATCTGACCTCTGGACACAGATTTAAAGGACACATGTGATTAGGTCAGGCCTACCTGGTTAATCTCTGTAGTTTAAGGTTAACTGATTTTGGGACCTTACATACGTGGTAAAATCCCTTCACAACAGTATCTGGATTAATGTTTGGTTGAATAACTGTGTGTGTGTATGCCAGGGGGTGGAGTTCTTGGGGGCCATCACAGAATTCTACTTACCATGCTAACCATGAACAGATGAATTAATGTCAGTATATTATAAGGGCTTAATATTCTGTTATCATGAGGGCTTTTGAGAGAATATCTTTTTGTACAAGTGTGTAGTATTTGTAGCAGAGTATTTTCATGGAATGATGGGTTCAAGTGCCTTGGATCTTTGTGTTATTTAGTAACACTGTGTAACTGAATTCCTCCTTTTTGTCTCATGAATAACTGTGTAGGAATCACTTTTCCTTAAAGTTTAGGTGAGAGTAAGAATAAGAATTACTGAAGATGATTTATTAGTATTTGCCAAGTAGTTAAGGACAATTAACGGCTATCACAAACTGCTAGTGGCCTGTTTGCCTACTGATGAAACAGTGAAGCTAGTGGTGTAAGACCTCTAATTATAATATTGAGACATAGAATTGAAAATACAAAATCAGTCAGTAGATGATTATCTTTTTTTTCTTGTGCGATACGCGGGCCTCTCACTGTTGTGGCCTCTCCCGTTGCGGAGCACAGGGTCCAGACGCGCAGGCTCAGCGGCCATGGCTCACGGGCCCAGCCGCTCCGTGGCATGTGGGATCTTCCCGGACCGGGGCACGAACCCGTGTCCCCTGCATCGGCAGGCAGACCCTCAACCACTGCGCCACCAGGGAAGCCCCGATGATTATCTTTTTGAAAGATCAAAAGTTGAATTGAAAATCTGTAGCACTGCCTTTGTATTCATTCATTTGATAAATAGTTCTTGAGTGCTTTTAGGCACCGTTCTGAGTGCAAGGAATTCACGTTTGTGAATGAAGGCCATAGTTATTGTCCCTATGGAACGTTTGTCTAATGAGACTGACAATAAACAGATGAACCAATAAACATTTAAAAAACAAATGGAAACAAGGCTATGAAGAAAAAAATTGAAAGAAATGGAGAGTATTGCTAGGGGAGTAGGTGATGGTGAGTTATTTTACATAGGGTGCCCAGGGAGGTCTCTCTGGTATGGTGAACAAATCAAAGAACATTTTAAGTAGCAGTCTAAGACATGACTTTGTAATGAAATTGTACTCAGGGCTGATAGTCATTTAAAATGTATCTTATCTATGGATAATGGGACTTGTGAAAGTCCAGTGGGTAATCAAAGATTACTAGGCTTAATGGATAATCATAAGTAGTTCCTAGATGCTTTAATGGGTCTGTGAGCTATTGTTTAGAACAGTATTCTCAAAGTATGGTTCAAGGATCCTGGGGGTCCAAGACCCTTTCAAGGGCTCCACAAGGTTCCTCTTTTTCTTTTTTAATTAATTAATTAATTAATTTATGGCTGTGTTGGGTCTTCGTTGCTGCGCACCGGCTTTCTCTAGTTGTGGCGAGCAGGGGCTACTCTTTGCTGCAGTGCACGGGCTTCTCATTGCTGTGGCTTCTTGTTGCGGAGCATGGGCTTTGGGCGCACGGGCTTCAGTAGTTGTGGCACGCGGGCTCAGTAGTGTGGCTCATGGGCTTAGTTGCTCCGCAGCATGTGGGATCTTCCCGGACCAGGGATCGAACCCGTGTCCCCTGAATTGCCAGGAGGATTCTTAACCACTGTGCCACCGGGGAAGCCTTCTCTTTTTCAACTGTATATCTGTGTGAGGCTAGATTTTCTTTATATACTTCAATCATAATAATATAGCTCAACAGGTTAAATGCAGAAGTCGGAGAGGAATTTAACTGTCTTCTGTTAAGCTAGGCATTAAAGTAATTGTAAAAGTGTAAAACAATGCCACTCTTAATTTTTTTTAAAAAAATCTATTTTTAATTAAAATATGTTTTTATGTTAATATGTAATGGGTTTATTATTGTTATTTTTAAATAAATTAATAAACGTACGTTCTATAACTTTTTCAGTTTTGATTTTCTAATAAGGAAAAATTGGAAGATATAACCCACATAAACAAAAGCTATCTGAGTGTCTTAATGATTCTTAAGAGGTTGAAAGGGTCTTGAGGACAAAATGGTTAAGATTCACTGGGTTAAAAAAATTTTTTTTTAAATTTAAAATTTTAAATTTAATGTTTCCTTAAGAATAAAGTATTTTGTTCTCTACAGATAAGTGCAATGGATGCATCTCCACGGAATGCTTCTCCAGGACTTCAAAATGGGGAAAAAGGTTGGTCCTTGAGTCTGGTGATCACCTGTCATTGAATTTAAGACATTTCTTAGTCTATAAGTTATTTTTAACTACTAAATATTGAGAATTTTTTTCTGATGCAATTGGACATAGACTTTTTTTTCCTTCCTGTAAAACGTTTGTAGCACTCTAAGTTTAAGATTGTCATAAAGTACATTGCATAAGATAAGTTAGGATATAGAAATACATGATAAATAGAGAAGATTGCTTTTAGGGAAAGAACAAAAAGACAAAAGGAAACTGAATTTCTGTCTGGATTGTTATAAAGTCAACTGCCAGGTTTCATGGAAAAAAAACTTATAAAGTTTAATTTATATTTTTGTATCACTAAAATCCTTTCCAGACTTAATTTTTCCTCAGTATTTCGTAGAGTAACTTTTCTAGGTGCTATCCTAGAAAATTGGTAGGGAAATTTACTTAGACTATCTTTGTAGAACAAGAGCTCAACTCAGAATTCTTGGCATTTTTCTATCATAAGTAAGTGAATTTCCCCCCTGAGAATAAGCATGTGATTTTTTCCCCCCAGTAGTGTCATAATTGCATTCTCTATTAAATTGAATGAACTAATATTTAGGTAGGCATTGTGGTCTAGTGCAAAGAATATGGCATAGGAGCCAGAACTGGTTACCAGTCACAGTGCTGTCACTAAGATCTGATTGGGGTCAAGTCATATAACCTGTCTGGATTTTTGTATCCATTTCTAAAATACGCACTGAAATGGCCTATGTAACTTTTAAGAAGCTAAAATTCTTTGGTTTATGAAGTAGAAATAGGAGTTGGCATTTTAAAAACATTGCTGTTAGATAGAAATGGACATAATGTTTTAAAGTGACTCATTTGCACTCTGTTTTTCTTTAGAGGACCGCTTCTTAGCTACCCTGTCCAGTCAGAGCTCCACCAGTTCCCCCCACCTCCAGCTGCCCACTCCTCCCGAAGGCGTGCCTGAGCAGGCCGTGGGAGGGCCCCCAGAACTTGATACCACCAGCAGTTCCGAAGGTACAGGTCAAGTCACTTTTACTGCACTTCGTCCAATAGAGACAAACACTCTGAGTGCTGTGACACAATTCTTTCTTAGCCCTTTAGGATTTAAAGTTTTTACTATTGAAAGGGCTCTTTCAGATGTAGCTTTTTACCATATCCCTTCTTCAGTTGCACTGCTTGACATGTAAATATCTCAGTAACAAAATGTTATTTCAGCTTCATCTACTTTCTGGGGATATTACTTTCTTAAGTCTCATTAAAGCCCATGATTTTTGCCTTGTAAGAAGGAAAGAGAAATTGCAGCCTTTGTCTAACAACAAATATTTGTTTCACTAATAGCAAATTTATACCTTTTTTCTTTCTTTCCTTGCTTTCTGTTTAAGCACCAACTACTTAATTGTAGCGTAAACTTAAAAAATATCTTTTAAATTGCAATTAAACTCAGATGTAATAGCCACAGTGTGCATAACTGATTTGAAGTGGCAACAGGAACAGCTGTGACTGAGTTCACGCATGCTTGGCCAGTAATTATGTCATGGCTGCCGCCTGGCCCTGTGATGATAAGAGGCCATCGGTTGCAGGATGATCTCAACTTCAAACATGTTGAAATGTAAAAAAAAAAAAAAAACTTGGAAACCACTTGGGGTCAGTGCTATGTATGCTTCACTGTTGCTTCCTGTTTGATAGTCATTATTCCTAGATCAAAAATTTTACACCATAATTGGTAATTATGGTGTGCACATGTCTGTGTTCCAAAGAGGAAATGAAATATAGTTGACGCTTTATACTTTCTTTTACTCTTTCTGAATATTAATGTATAAGTAGAATATTTTTCATTCTAGATGTATTTGATGGACATTTGCTGGGATCCGCAGACAGCCAGGTGAAGGAAAAATCAACCATGAAAGCCATCTTTGCAAATTTGCTTCCAGGAAACAGCTATAACCCTATTCCGTTTCCTTTGTAAGTATTATAAAAGCCAGTGGCTGTTGGGTGGTTTTATTTTTACTTCATTTAAAAAATCTCTCGATAGATATACTCTCTACATATTTAAATATGTTTATTTAACTGCATATATGTATTTCTCAATCCAAAATTATACTTCATCATAGTAAAAAAGATATCTTTTGGTATAATATAATTTGTAGAACATGTAATCATTATATAGTAAATGAGTGGATTAAAAAAGCATTAACTAACATTACTTAATGCTTAAGAGTACTGATTCTGAAAAGAATTGCTTATATATATATATTATTAAGATATACTGCTACATCCATTGATCTCATAAAAACATATTACTGATTGTATATGAGGATATTACTGACCCAGTAATTTACTGGGACGTGATGCTTTTTTAATAGTGATGATGAATTGCAATGGCTATACAAGTTTTCGTGTGATTTTGTTTGTACTGGACTTACTCAGAGTGGGGAAAAACATAGGGCTGGCTTTCTACACTGCCAGTGTGGAAAGCTTTGTTTGGAGTGATGATTCCAGAACTCTCTCATTTGAAAAAGAATTCTGATAATTTTCAGTTGTCTTCAAAAACTCTCTGTTGATGTATTTTCCTTGGCTGTTTGTTCAAGTTCTGCATACATTTTGGCTTAATTATATTCTTGTAATTGTGCATTATTTAGTTAACTTAAAATTGTCCTGAGATTTACTTGTAGTAGTGCTAATGGTTTGTATATGTGATTTTCTGCTAATTTTGTTCTGATTTATGTATTTAAAAATTTTGAACAGTGATCCAGATAAACACTACTTAATGTATGAACATGAACGAGTGCCCATTGCAGTCTGTGAGAAGGAGCCCAGCTCCATCATTGCTTTTGCTCTCAGGTATTATTCATGGGGCTTTTCCACCTATGGTTGTATCTTTATATTTTATGTGTATTTATTAATCGCTGTATTTTGAGTTCTGTTACATAGAGTAGAGCAAAATATAAGTAAATGTAAAATATTAAATATAAGTAAAAGAATGTATTCTTTGGATGTGACAGCTTATTCTTTTTGTATCTGATAATGTACGCTTTACCCAAATAATAACAGGATGATTCTTAAGCTCCTAATAATTAAATTAACTAGGCAAGTTATTTACTAATCCTTAATATCCTTTAACCATTCTCTGTATTATAATATGTATCCATTGTATCCATCCTTTCCTTTGCTTTATTTATTGACATAATACTTGGAACATATCTGCCTTATATCATCTGAATGTCTTTTTTGTATTCTTCATTCATTTCCTTCCTGCTTCCCACACATAGCAGGTAAAGTTTCCTTACTTAGAGTAATGCTGTTCCTATGCCTTAACCCATTTACATGCCCACAGTTATCATGTGCCTTAAAGAAGGACCCCTCTTTAAAAATATTTATATATCATGTCTAAAAGAATAAAGCTTTTTAATCTTAATGGTATCTTGGTAGTGGTAGAACCTAGTTTAAGTAGAATCTAAGATGTTTAATAAAAATTTTTTCCTCTTGGAAGACATTGAAATTAAAATTTTATTTTTAATATTGGTTACAAGTTGTCCATTTATCAACAAATATTTGAATGTCTGCAATGTGTGGTATACTAGGTACTGGGTATACAGGGGTAAACAAGAGAGATTTATAGGCTTCAGCATTTATGTAGTTTAGAGTTACTATTTGGATAATGAAGAATTTTTTTCCTTTAGAAGATTCCATATGATAAATTTTTTATCTTTGCCTTTTGACGTTTATGAAGATAGTATTTGCTTCTCCTTTTATTGGTTAGACATACTACATTAATAGATAAGAAAGGCAAGAAAGTCAACCAAGAAAAACATATATTTTGTACTATGAGGAAGCAAGTTTTCTAGCTGAGGTCACCTTTTTCTAATGTCTTGGAAAAATAATAACATGCTAAGATGCTTCCCTTGTTCCCTAACATCTGATTTATCTAAATCAGTGCTTCCAGACTGCTAGTCCAAGAGTTGGATGTTTTTGGCCAAGGCAAACTAAAAAAATATGCTTTTTCTTAAAGTTCAATACCTTTAAGTTGAAAAGTACTCTAAGTTCCTTTCCTCTCTATTATACTAAACAGTGAAGTTTCATGCTGTTCAGTTAGCTGTTCAACCCCTGAAGGCATTTGATCTAAATGTTAGTGTGGAGGCCTTGACAATCATATTTAGGATATTGAGCCTGGTTGGTGTGTTGGGTCATATTTTGTATTATTTTTTGTGAAGACATTGACCTTCTTCATGAAGCTTGTACTTGATAACTTTTGTTAGTTAACTTGTGTTTGTTTAATTATGGATGCTTACAATGATTGTGTTTCTACAATGCAAAGCTTATTCTAAAGCATATGATTTACTTTAAAAGAAGACCATAATGTTTAACATTTTTCAACCTATTTCTACCCTAAGTTGTAAAGAATACCGGAATGCCTTAGAGGAATTGTCCAAAGTGACTCTGCGGAACAGTGCTGAAGAAGGGCTTTCAACAAACAGGTGATCTGCGATTGATTAAAATCTATTTTCATTGAGCTACGTCATCATTTTCTAGGTGCTCCCACTCCAATTTTATTTTAGCTTATTGTCAATATAAAAGTTCTAGAATATAGTCAGTGGCACTCATCCTTTAGCCAATAGTTGATAGAACAAAATTCAGGTATAGCAAAAGACCTTAAGAAGTCTTTTAGGATACAGTTTTCTGACAATTTGTCATAGAAGTTCATTGTGTATTGCAGATTTAAACTTTTAACATTTTAAGTTCTCTTTATTGTTTTCATTTAAAAAATAATAACTCTGAAATTAGTAAACTACTGCTTGATTTTGTAATTTAAAGTATTTATGAATTTTCCATAATAATTAAAGATCTTAACAGTTAAAAAATAAAACAGCCCCCCACCAAACCAGTTCTTTAAGTGTGTTCAGTATTTTAGACATTTGAGACAGAAATTGTCGTCATTGTTGGACTTATGGATGCTAATATAGCTCTGATAGACTTGTGAAAAATATTATAAGAGCCTATATACTTTCATATATTTTTCCATATGCTTTTATAGCTTTATCATTTTGCTTTTTCTTAAGCCCAGTAGACATTTCAAGCCTTTTTCTTCCATGCTAACCTGTGTTTATATAAATTATGAATCAGATTTCTGATATTGTGGGTGGGGTTAGGTGGGGGGTAGATTAATACAGGAATTAGAGTACTTGCTATTTTGTGTCTGAATCATATAAAACCAACTTTCCTTTTGTTTTTCATTTTAGTACTTTAGACAGCAGACCAAAGAGTAGCAGCCCTATTAGATTACCTGAGATCAGTGGAGGACAGACAAACCGTACAGCAGAAGTAGAACCACAACCAAGTAAGATTACAAATGGAGAAGTAATTCCTAGTTTTGTTTGTAATTGTGGTTTGAAGAAGAAAACACATTAAATAAGAAATGCCATCTGGCAAGGATATATTACTTCTGGTCTTTGAAATACAGTATGGATGTAAAATTTTTTGTATATCTTCTTTTGTACATATTTCACTTTTCTTTGATTCTTACCTTAAGTTTATTGAGTTTGAAACTCCTAGAAACTCATAGGTCTATGCAAAAATCTGCCTTCCTGGCTAGAGCTTTCAGTTTAAAGCATATAACTGAAGAAATATAACAGCAGTTTTTGCTTGTTTGTTTTTGCAGCATTGTTGGCATTGTGAAAAGAACTTTTCATGTATTGTCTCCTTTAATTCCCATAATAACCCCGTAAGAGTTATTTGACATATCTCCATTTTTCAGAAAGTAAGTTAAGACTTAGATAATGCAATTTGCTGAAGGTTACACAAGTAATGGGGAGCTGCGATTTGAACTTGGATCTCTTTGACTTTGTCAGTCAGGAATATTCACTGCGAGTAGCAGAAAACTCAAGTGACTGTTGGGTCTTGAATGACAGTTTATTTTTCTAAGATAGCAACTGCAGGTAGACAGTTGCTAGCATTGGTTCAGCTACTCAGCATTGTAATGACAACATAGGGGTAGTTTCTGTTTGATTCTCTTGTTTTACTCATGGTCAAAAATGTCCCACTTAATGTCTGCATTTGAGGCAGAAGGAAGGGAGGTACAAGCTGCAACTGTTCTCTTTTATTGGGAAATTCCCTTCCCCCTTCAATCTCATTGGTTAGAAGTGAGTCTCATGGCCACCCTTTCCTGCAAAGGAGACTTATAATGTGGTAAGCAGCATTGTCCTGGTTGGCTTACATAAATCATGATTCATTTCCTGGGACTCTACACATTGCTGCCTCAAACAAAATTGGAGTTCTGTTAGCAAGGAACAAGGTGGGATTGGATATTAAGGATATTAAGGCCATAATGGTGTCTGCTGCCCTGAATAAGCACTTCATGATCGACATTTGATGTGGATTTTGTTAATGGTAAATGTACAAGATTAGGATCATGTGTATTAGTGATATGATGAAGCTCAAAACTAAGAATAAAAGTATAGAGCAAGCTTTAGTGATAGTTTTGGTCATCCTGTACTACTTATTTTTGAAAAATGCTAAAACTAAAATTGTATATTTTGCTCTGTTGAAGTGTAGGAAGACAGATGATATAAAAACCTTTAACTTTGACGCATTGTAGCTTGGAATACTGTTTTGTATTAGTTTAATTAACTATACTGTGATACTGTAAGAACACAGCCTTAACTTAATCTTGTTGCTTAAGATATTCTGACAGCCTTGGAAAGATATTTTTAAAAGGCTTTCTATATAATTTCTCACATTTTGATATATAGCTATCTGAACATTGCTCTTCTTTCATGTTTCTGATAATAAGAGTGCTTGACTGCCCCCCTAAAGATCCCATAAAACATGTGGAATAATAATCTGTGTAAATAAGACTATCAGTGTTACTCATATTTATTACTCTCATATAATGGTTACTGCTAAGAAAGGAATGAGTTGAAAATTTTTATTTTTCTACTTGCAGTGACCTGTACTTAATATGTTACCTCTTATTTTTAGCCAAAAAGGCTTCTGGAATGTTGTCCTTCTTCCGAGGGACAGCAGGGAAAAGCCCTGATCTCTCTTCCCAGAAGAGAGAGACCTTACGTGGAGCAGATAGTGCTTACTACCAGGTTGGGCAGACGGGCAAGGAGGGAACGGAGAATCAAGGCATTGAGCCTCAAGGTGTGTTAAAGGAGACCAAATGTGCTTATTCTAGGTTTCGATTTACTTATTTCAGTTGGTTATGTTCCTTATAGCTTGAAGTAGATGCTTCTGTTGCTGAGACCAGGGCATTCCCTCTCTTCTCACATCTTGGTGGGGGTAGAGTGGGAAAAGCATGGTGCTTGGAGGATCCAACTGGTTTCAGATGTCATTGCTATCACTTACTGTGTGGTGGAATTAGAAATCCTTACTTTCTGTACTCGTAAACTGGAAAAGCAGTGTCTTCCAAGGTTTACTGGGTTTACTGAGGACTAGGGTTTACTGAGGACTAAGTTTTACTGAGGACTAAGTGACATTATACATGTAAAACATCTGTCTCACTATGTAGCTCACAGTATATATTCAAATGTTTTCATCCCACTACCCCCTCAGACGTTTCCTTTCTTTTCCAGTCTCTGTAAGGTGGAAGCTGTTGATACCCACCTTCATTTGGATATTTAAAAAATATATCTACCTGATTGTGTTTGAATACGGGGCTAGTAGACCAGGAGTTGGCAAACTATGCTGACCTGTCTTTGTTAATAAAGTTTTGTTGGAACACAGGCACACCCTTTCATTTACTTACTGTCTGGCTGGTTTTGCATTATATTGGCAAGTTGAGTAGTTGCAACTGAGTAAAATACTTACCATCTGGCCCTTTACAGGAATAGTTTGGCAACCCCTGGGTTAGATCATGAATTATTAGTTTAAAAAATAGGAACTGCATGGTAAGTTTTCATCAGTAATTAAGATATGCGTTAAGTATTCTATAGGCTGCTATTGGGCTGTGATCCTTGGAAGGCATTGGTGCTTTGAAAAAAATAATTTTGAAATGTGAAACTTAGTGGATGACTTGTTCTTCTAGATATTAAAATGTATCACAACTCTGCAATAATTAGAGTGGATCTGGCAGTAGGTTTGCCAGACAAATCAGTCAAATAAAAAAAATAGCTCTGAAGTAGACACTAGTATATTTTCTATATTGCACATATATCTTAGTATATGATAAAGAAAGCATCTCAGACTATTGGGGAAGCATTATTCCATACACAGGGAAAACTGGTCATAAACTCTGATAAAGAAGCCACAGAAAGTCGTGATGTTAGAGCCGAGTTATTTTATTGCTATCATAGAGATTACTTAACTATAAGAAAAATTATTCTTCAATCTGAATTCTCTGATTTTAATCTAAAAATTGATCTTTCAAAAGGTACATAGATTTTTATTGTAATTTACACAGTTAATTGTATACATGATGCTTGCTTGAGAGTGACTTGACTAGGATAACATGAATTGACTTGTTTTTAGTATTATATCAGGGGAAAAAGAACAGACAAAATGACCTGATAACTATCTAAAACTTTGGCTTTACTAATGATGTTAAATCTTTTAGATGAAGTAGATGGAGGAGATACACAGAAGAAACAACTCACAAATCCTCATGTGGAGCTCCGTAAGTATGAGATAAATACCTTTGGTTTGGGGACCAGGACTATAATTGAGCAAACTCCATTATTTGAAGCTTCTAGCTTCTCACTAGATAAATATTCTACTTCTTGAAATGAATATTAAGTCTGTGTACTGATGAACATTTGTTTAGTCTAAATTTAGTTTATAAAATATACATTATTTAATTTAGAAGGAAATTTATTTATAAATTTAATTAAAATTATAATTTAATTTATAAATTATAATTTAATGCAATGTCTGATGTTTAAATAATTACTTTTTGTGTAATCTAGAGCCACAGAGCCTTAGTAAGGCATCTAGAATTGTGTGTGTACATGTGAGTGCCAAAAATTTATTATCCAGCATTATAACACTGTAGAAAAATTTAAGATGTAAAAGTACAATGATGAAAATACAGTGACCAGCATAAAATTAGAAATGGGTCTTATTTTCTGTTTGATTTTTCTAGAAATATGAAGGGTGGTCATAAGATGCTCTTTAATCCTTCCTGAAGATAACTTTAACTGAATTGTGATAAACAGGGATGTAGTAGACTTAATGTGAAAAATACTATCGTGGAGAAACTTAAATGATTGCATTTGGTGGGGGTGGGGAGTGAGCAAGAAGGAAAAGGAAAAGGTATTTCTGATCCAGAGGAGCTTTTTTTTAAAAAAACACTTCTGTTTATAGAATTTTCCGATGCCAACGCCAAGTTTTACTGTCGTCTCTACTATGCGGGAGAGTTTCATAAGATGCGAGAAGTGATTCTGGGCAGCAGCGAAGAAGATTTTATTCGTTCCCTTTCTCACTCTTCTCCGTGGCAGGCCCGAGGAGGCAAATCAGGAGCTGCCTTTTACGCGACTGAAGGTAAGTCTTTTTAATCATTTACTAATTAAGCGGTATCCATCTTTTTCCCTCGGATAATTTCTGAATCCCTTGAACTGAGGTAATACGATATTGTCTTTTTGCAAACATGTTTTTCTCTTTATGCTTGAGAGGATGAAAGAAGCACATTTAAAAGAATATATGGTGTACGGTGTGTAATGAGAGACAAATATTGATCAAATCCTTATTAAATTCTTTCTAGTCCTGAGTTTTCCAAATGTAAATAATAACAGAGAACTTCTAGAAGACTCAAAAGGTACCTCAGAGCTCATGAGAGAAAGATAAAAATAGAAACATTTGACCTGAAAACCAGAAGGCCAAGTTCTTAACCTACAAAGTTTTACAGAAGATCATGAGCATTTTTATTTCACATTCCATTTTCCATACTCACTGAAAGCGAAATTATTTGAGAAAATGCATCAGGAAAGACGTGCTAGATAAGAACTTTCATAACTGTTACTTATTGGATTGTTAACAAAGGAATTTATAGCATTTTACTTGGTAGTTAAAAAAAAATAGATCATTTAGCTATGATTTCAGGTGTGGTACTGTCGAAAGTAGAGGTTTCTTGACTATATAAATCCTCAGAAGCCCTTCCAAACCTTCAATTACTTAAGAACTGTGTTCTGGTCAAAATCTTCTCAGTGGTGTCAGAAAATATCCCTTAAAAATGTGAAGCAAACAGATCATTTGGGATTTTTAGAATGATTTATTTTGGAATACCTCAGTAAATATTGCAATTGAATAAACATGAAATTTTTGCCTTTTAGATGATAGATTCATTTTGAAGCAAATGCCTCGTCTGGAAGTCCAGTCTTTCCTTGACTTTGCACCACACTACTTCAATTACATTACAAATGCCGTTCAACAAAAGGTAGAAACCCAAACCTTGATCTGTAAGTCTACTGGGCTTTTTCACATCCTGAGAGTCCTAATGGCAGTTTTCTCCGTGGTAATATGTGAACAGAACATGACTAGATCTCTGCTGTGCTATTGAGGTGTGGTAGAATGCAGGGATTTCAAACTCTTTTTCCTACATATATATAGAGAGATTACCCACTTGTCATGAAGCAGTGAGCCTCCCGTGAGTATGAAAGAGTCACATAGATTTTTTTTCCATTTATGAGTTTATTGCCTGTTATTGGAGGAATTATGTCATAATAAAATTTGTGAGTTTGAGAAATTGAGAACGATTACCCCTTGGGAGAATGTTAAAGATCTAATAATTTTGTTGGCATTGCTGCTTTACTTCATAGATTCAAAGGTTTGAGTTTGTTTTAAGGTCCTCTGACTGATCATATTAATAGAAAATCATGTTTGGGTAATACATGAATAATCCAGATATTGGTATTAAATTATAAATAATCCTTTTGAAAAATTGAAGTATAGTTGATTTACAATATTAGTTTCAAGTGTACAGCATAGTGATTTGGTATTTTTGCAGATTATACTTCATTGTAAGTTGTTACAAGATAATGGCTATAATTCCCTGTGTATATAATATATCCTTATTGCTTATCTGTTTGATACAGAGTAGTTTATTAATCTCATATAAAAAATTTGTCCCTCCCCCATTCCCTTTCCCTTTTGGTAACCACAAGCTTGTTTTCTATATCTAAGTCTGTTTCTGTTTTGCGTGTACATTCATTTGTATTACTTTTAGATTGCACATATAAGTGATATCATACAGTATTTATCTTTCACTGACTTATTTCACTAAGCATAATATTCATACATAGTCCTTTTTGATAAGCGTTTACTTTTTTCTTGATTAGAGGCCCACTGCATTGGCCAAGATTCTTGGAGTTTACAGAATTGGTTATAAGAATTCCCAGAACAACACTGAGAAGAAGCTAGATCTCCTTGTCATGGAAAATCTTTTCTATGGGAGAAAGATGGCACAGGTAAGGATACTGGACTATGCAAAGCATTTAGCTAGCATTTACCCTTTGTATTTCTGCTTCCTGAACATAATGAGTCAGAGAGTAACATGATATTTGAGAGTAAATATTAAACTTTGGTTAATAGGCAAAATTTAACTTTTGAGTTATTGAACCCTGTAGGAAAGAATAAAGAGGAATATTGTGGACTGGTCCTAAAATTTAACATATCCAACATCCTAGAAACACAGAATTATAGAAAAAGAAGGCAGATGCAACGTAACAGTTTTAAAGATGAAGAAACTGAGGCTCAGAGACATTGAGTACTTTATCAAAGTCACACAGCTATGCCTAGAACTCAGGTTGGTCTAGATTCTAGAACAGTACTCTTCAGTGTGCTGGTCCTTGAACTGTTTCCAGTCCGTGGTGAGATAAGAGCTTGTACTAATCAATAGAATGTAATTTAATGCACTGCTTTCTTCATCGAGAGTGTCTTGCTATGGCAGAAGCACCTGCTGTACTAAATTGTGGGTTTAATGATGTAACTGATTTACATTCTGGCACTAGCCTCTCTGTCATCATGAACCAGGAAAGCCTGTCTAGCAGTGGTCTGTTGAATAACACTTCAGGTCGCACTGGTCTAGTACCCAGGTCCCTGACCTTTGAGTGCGTTGCTTTTCCTAATGCCCAGAAATTCCTAGAGATACGCTGTTGCTTCTACATTGTCCTAAGTAATTGCACAGTTTTGGTATCAGTACTTAAAAGTTTCCTCTGAATGTTTGCATCTGTTTTTTAAACTGCTTTATGATTCAACAATATATTTTTGGAGTTACTTGTTAATGTTTCTTAGAGTTGATTAAATGGGTCAGTATATTTCTGAAATATTTCAATAAATGAGTACCTAGCTATTAATTTCATGATACAATTACATCACCATGTGTTTTATGTATTATACAATTACAATGTATGCATTTAGTGACATATAAGTTATTAGGTTTTAAAATTAAATTTTAAAGTGTTTATAACTGTAGTGGCTACAAGGAAGCTTTCTGCCTTTTTAATTTAATTAACCATTTGTAACAGCTCACACATAAATGACAGAGAGTTTTCTTTCTGCTAGGTTTTTGATTTGAAGGGTTCACTTAGGAATCGAAATGTAAAAACCGATACCGGGAAAGAGAGTTGTGATGTAGTCCTGCTGGATGAAAATCTCTTAAAAATGGTTCGAGACAACCCTCTGTATATCCGTTCTCATTCCAAAGCTGTGCTGAGAGCCTCAATCCGTAGCGACTCCCACTTCCTTTCTAGCCACCTCATTATAGATTATTCTTTGCTGGTTGGGCGAGATGATACCAGCAATGAGCTGGTAGTTGGAATTATAGGTAAGTTGATGAGCATGCCTTATGTATAGTTCATGATTTAAGCCAGAGTAAAATTTGAAGACTATCTGGTGTAGTAATAGCTTATTGAATAATTTCACAAACTTTCATTTGAAATTTTAAAAATAATAGTTTTTCTGTTCTGGTACCTTTTATTCAGGTTCCTCATTTCCATTTTCATTATTTTTACCAAAAATATCTGTATTCAAAAGTCACTTGAAGATGAAGCCCTATGAGGTTGTTATGAGGATTAAATGAATTAATATGGTAAAAACCCTTAGGACAGTCCATGGCATATTGTCCGTACCTGCAGTATTGCCAGCACTCAATAGCTATTGTAGAAGTAATAGTAATGGTAATTGCGGTTGTCATCTGCTTATATTTATTAAGAGAACCTTTACTGCTAATCTCGCCCCCTGCAACAGATTATATCCGAACATTTACATGGGACAAAAAGCTTGAGATGGTTGTGAAATCAACAGGAATTTTAGGAGGACAAGGTGAGCAGAATTTTTGTTCTGTTTACTCTTTAAACTGTTCTCATTATCTTCCTCATCAGTTAACATATACTAAATGGATACTTTAAAAAAAATTCTAAAACATAAGTGGTTGTCTTTGATTTTATCATCATTTCCAAGGTGATCAAATAATAAGGGGAATTGTTTAGGTGGGGAGATATGGGGTTTTAAATTTGTGTTAAGATGCCAGAGGTTCTCAAAATGGTAAGTTAAAAAGGCCAGAAGTTCTGAACAGGAGGTTGTCCTGAATTAACACTTGAAATCCTCTAAGTTCTCTGAGAGCTGCCAGCGCCATTTGTGCTTTTAGACTTCTCTCATCTCTAAGCAAGAGCGTCTTTTAAAATAAAAAAAAAAAAACCTCCTACCAAGAAGGACCTGTCCCTTGTCATGTGGCACAGTGAACACCCTCCCTCCTTTCTGAGCCCGCCGTGGTGTGTTTGCTTACAGACCATGGCATTTTATGTCTGTTGACATGAAAGAACATAGCCGTTGAAGTCAGTTGTCTTATCAATTATGTAACGGCTTCCTTTTCCCTCTTCGCTTTCATAATCCTAGGTAAAATGCCGACTGTGGTCTCTCCAGAGTTGTATAGGACCAGATTTTGTGAAGCAATGGACAAGTATTTCCTGATGGTACCAGACCACTGGACAGGCTTGGGTCTGAACTGCTGAAACAAAGCACATATTTTGAAATGGACCAGGAAGAAAAGGGGCCTGGAACCAAGGACCAAAAATAAGCTACATGTTTTATTCCTTCATCACATTCACCACTGTATGCAAAGCCCTTTCAGTTCTGCGGCTGTGGAGGCCATCTGTAGCCTGAAGGGTTAAAACTCTGCGGATTTGCACTTTGGTTTTTGAAACCTACAAATGAGCTATCCATAGGCTGGGACGTTGCATGAACATTTTGTTCACTTAAGCTGAAATCTAGGCACATTTCAAAGGGCTGAGGAGAAATGTATGGTTAGAGATGAGATACGGTGAAAAAATCGGTTGTCATATTGGCTAACAATCCTGTTGAGAAAACAGTGTCTCATAGATTATGACTCTCCTGGCATCATATTGGACAGATTCTTTACCTAGAAAGCATTTGTAGAGCTGGTGAATTTGTTTTGTGTTTCTTATGTAACAATTTAATGTTACCTCTTATCAGAATTTCTGAAACCTTAAAAAAATTCTGAATTATTTTATTAATGGCCAGTTAAACAGATTGATACAATCTATTCTTGTTTTGCTGAGGAATTTGACTTAAATTGAGAATCGTGTCATGTTCTGTATCTTTCCCTGTTTTCAAGTGTGTTTGATATTTTTCAAGTTCTGTCTCTACTTGTCTGTGGGTGACAGGAGGCTACAGCCATTAACTTTAAGCCTTTTCCTGGAGCTGTTTTTTTAAGCTTATTTACAGCTTTTGAGCAAGTAATATGCTGAACTGCACTTGTCTACACATGCTCATACTCTAGGTTTTTCTCCCACTTTCAGGGAAACATTAGTAAATTAGTCTACGGTGACTAAATCCCCAAAGGGATAATTATTAATGAAGGTTTTTTTTTTAATATAAAAAACAAATTAGGCCTGATCCAATAAATTGGGTGAGGGAAGCACTTGCTTTATTTTTTATAAAGGTAAAGTATCCTTTTCAATATAACTAGCAATTTATGTGGCATCTATAAAATTAAGAAGTTTCCAGTATGGACATCCCTGTTTTCTAACTTTCTGTACCAGTTTCTAGGCCAGTTCTGACTATTGAGAAATGTTAACAGTTAAGATATTCTTAGTGAGAAACTTATTGTTTACTAGAGTTTTTGTTTATTTAAAAAGTGATCAGAAGTATACTAAACTGTCTTTGAGGAAATAACACAACCCCGAATATTTTCTCTTGGTTTCTTTCCCGTAATAAGGATTATTATTACGGATAATACCCCAAATAAGGATAATTTGGGGTTTGTAAAATTTTAAGGGTTCCACTCTTTTCAGGCTTCCTGTAGTAGCACGTTTCTATTGCACCTTTCACATAATAAGAAAATCTGGTTACATTCCAATTACAGAGACTTAAGTATGTAAAATAGGAACATTTTGGAAAGTTTGCTCGAGAAAACAAAAGCATTAGTTTGGTGTTTGGTGCTTATTAGAAACATGATTTGTTCTGTACTAGAAACAAACTGACCAAGGACTTACTACTGATCTGATGATAAGCACTTTTTTCTTTTTTAACATGTGATGTGCCTTTTGAAAACGTACAAAACAATGACGATTTTAGTTTTGATATCAAAGGCCAGTAAAGGAGTTGTACAGGGCTGAAAGATGTGGAACATTATTCACTTCTCATGTGTCAGGAACATGGATTTTGCATCTCATATTGAATGCAAACATATTTTGCATCTGTTTATTTTTTCTGTCAGGAGGCTTGGGGTTATTTATCCTGTCCATTTCCCTCACCCCAGTCAGGAGCACTTCCAGGGGCAGGTGTCTTCCCGCAGCTGTAATCACGTTGTTTCTTTGTTTCAGTCTCAGTACCACGTGTATAGCTTGAATGCTCCATTGGAATAGCTCTTGACAATAATGTGTCATGTTGATTTTGTTTTCCTTGCCCATGACTTGAAGAACCGATTTTTTTTAAAGTACTGCTGCTGCTTAGGTAATTTTGTGGCTAAAAAAAATTCCCATATGATATAATCTGAAACAATACTTGTTGCCTTGCAAGGGTGATCTGTCCTTTTAAAACTGTCTTAATGGAGGGGAAATATAAAATTTAATTTGTTTTGAGTGGTAGAACTATATACCCGGCCTCTTGCTGCTCTTGTTTAGGCCACTACCAGATACATAAGGCTTTTCAAATACTGTGTACTCAGTGTCAGGCACTGAATGGCTGTTTACCTCTCTTGAATTCCCCATTGAGGCCTGGAGAACCTTGATGGTGATAAGTTAAGAACGAGGAAGAAATCTTAATACTTTCTTCTTTAGAATAAAAAAATGAATTCTGAGAATAATTGATAGCACAAAAAAGCTATGTGAACATGTTGCATTGTATAAAAATCTTATTTATAAATGTGAAGTGTTTTGATGCCATCAAAACTTTATTTAAAAATAAAAAAGATTCACTTTTTTCTTACCCAAGCCTAAGAAAAATAAGGGGAATAAGCTGTTGCAAGCCCTTTTGTAGTCTATTGAATATTTTAAATTTATAGATATTCAAATTTTCCTACAGAATGTCCTACTTATAATTTTTTCCTTGATCCAGCAGTGAGTGGTTTTCTGGCTTTGGCCTTTATTGGGTATTGTAAATAGTAGGGTTGTATTGTTTTTTGTGGCATCAGCTTCTCCTTGGCTTTTTACCCATTAGTGTCGTGGGCTTGTATAAAACTGCTGAGGAAAATAATCTACCTGTATAGAAAGTTTGCTTAGCTGGCGGATGAGCCTGGTGGTGAAACAGATCAGGCCATTCATTATTCCTCAAGTGTTAACATACTGACTTAAGCAGTATTCAAACCATCTAGTGCAATGCCTTTTTTGTTTGTTTTTGTAACACGGGTGCAGTTGTATTATAGAAAAATAAAAATTACAATCATGAGCAGTTTTATTAATGCTGCTCTGCTTGTTTTGTAAGAAATGTATATTACGTCTTTGACAGGTTTAATTTTAACTAGAGAAATGACATTGTAAATCAAAATAGCCTCTTTTAATTTAATATGAAAAATTCAATTAACAATATTGAAAATACTTAATGTATTATATTGTATATATTTCTCTACTTTGGTTCCAGCTGTTTTATATGATTGACATGTTATTTATGAGATAAAACTGCTTTGACCTTTTGGAGACTTATACTGTAAAAAGAGGACTTACAATAAACTGAGAATCAACTTCACTTTGTTTTGAATCTGCTTGAGGAAATTAAGAGGAGATGGAGTTGGTGCCCCCGGCCCAGCAGTGTTGTCTTCTGTTCATTCTCTCCCCCTTCCGACGGGAGAATTGAAGTCTTTCTCCAGTAAATAACTCTCCTCTTTAGGTCTCAGAAAGGGGGTGCTAAATCCTTGGGTTCACTTTGCCCCGTATGGGCCTGGCCTTTTCTGTCCTCCCGCCTCTCTTCAATTCTGTTTCTGCTTTCCTTATGGGGCGCTCTAGAAAGCTTGGCCTTGCCCATCGGGGAATGGCTGAGTCCACCTGGAGGGCAGCCTCCACTGTTAGTTGTTCCCACCCTTCACAGGATCCCTGAAGTGGATCCAATGTGCTGCAACCCGCAGCTGTAAGCACAGCGACTCCCACTCACCATGCCCAGACTCACAGGGCGAAAGTGAGAACCGCTGGACGGAGGGGATGGTCCCTGTGCCCAGGGATGCCCAGGTGGCCTGGCTCTGCTCCCTCTCAACCCCCAACAGTGGTGGAAAAGGCGTATGCATAGTACCAGTTTTCTGTCCCCACTATCTTGAAGTCTCGTGTCAGAAATTAATTACTTATAAAATTCCTGGGTTAACGCTAAAAGAGACTGTTTTTAAAACTATTTTTTTCAATTAATTTATTTATTTTTGGCTGCGTTGGGTCTTCGTTGCTGCAGGCAGGCTTTCTCTAGTTGCGGCGAGTGGGGGCTACTCTTCATTGCGGTGCTAAGGCTTCTCATTGCGGTGGCTTCTCTTGTTGCAGAGCGCGGGCTCTAGGTGCGCGGGCTCAGTAGTTGTGGCATGCGGGGTCAGTAGTTGTGGCGCACGGGCTTAGTTGCTCCGCAGCATGTGGGATCCTCCCGAACCAGGGCTTGAACATCCCCTGCGTTGGCAGGTGGATTCTTAACCACTGTGCCACCAGGGAAGTCCCTAAACCTATTTTTTTTAATTACAGAAAAGAACTTAAAAATTATCATCTTAATTGTTTTTAAGCATATACTTCAGAACTGTTACATGGCACAATACATCTCCAGAACTTTTTCTTCTGGCAAACACTGAAACTATACCCATTAACTCTTTTTTCCCCCTCACCCTAGCTCGTGGTAACCACCACAGTCTACTTTCCATTACCATGAATTTGACTACTTTAGATTCATCCTTATAAGTGAAATCATGCAGTATTTGTCTTTTTGTAACTGGATTTGGCCCCTTAGCATAATGTCCTCAACGTTCATCCATGTTGTAGCATTTCCTTACTTTTTTTTAAGGTTGAAAGGTATTCCGTTGTGTGTATGTTGCTACATTTTCTTTATTTATTCATCAGTGGACATTTAGATTACTTCCACCTCCTGGCTATTACGAATAATGCTTCTATGAACATGGTAGTGCAAATATGTCTTCAAATTCCTTTAAAAATTCTTTTGGGTAAATACAGAGAAGTGGGATTGCTGGATCATATGGTGGTTCTATTTTTTAACGTTTTGAGGAAACTTCATACTGTTTTCCACAGTAGTTGCACTATTTTACAATCCCATCAACAGTGCACAAGTGTTCCAATTTCTCCACATCCTCTCCAATGCTTATCTATTTATTTATTTATTTTGATGGTAGGCATCCTGATGAGCGTGACATAATATTGTGGTATTGATTTGCATTTCTCTGATGACTAGTGACGTTGAGTGTATTTTCATATGCTTGTTGGTCATTTAAATATTATCTTTGGAGAAATGTTCAAATGTTTTGGCCACTTTTTAATCGGGTTACTTGATTTTTTTGTTGTTGAATTGTAGGAGTTCTTTATATATTCTTGATATTAACACCTTATCAGGTATATGATTTGCTGATATTTTCTCTCATTCCATTGGTTGCCTTTTGATTCTATTGATTGTATCCTCTGATGCACAAACGTTTTTAAGTTTGATGTAGTGCCATTGGTCTACTTTTACTTTTGTTGCCTGTGCTTTTGGTGTCATATCCAGAAATCATTGCCAAATCTCATGTCTTGAAACTTTTCCCCTGTTTTCTTCTAGGAATTTTATAGTTTTAGGTCTTACATTTAGGTCTTTATCCCCTTTTGAGCTAATTTTTGTATGTGGGGTAAAATAAGGGTCCAACTTCATTCTTTGGCACTTGGATATCCAGTTTTCCTAACACCATTTGGTAAAGATACTGTCCTTTCCCAGTTGAGTGGTCCTTATCAAAGATCATTTGACTATAAACAAGGGTTTATTTCTGAGTTCTGTATTCTATCCCACTGGTCTGTATATCTGTCTTTATGCCAGTACCATGTTATTTTGATTATTATAGCTTCGTAGTATGTTTTAAAATAAGGAAGTGTGAGATCTCCAACTTCATTTTTCTTTTCCAAAATTGTTTTGGCCATTTTGGGTCCTTTGAGATTGTAGAGGTGTTTTAGGGTGAATTTTTCTATGTCTGCAAAAAATGTCTTTGGCATGTTGATAGGGATTGTGTTTAATCTGTAGATTGTGTTAGTAATATGGACATACTAACAATATTAAATTTTCCAATTCATGAACATAAGATGCTTTTCCATTTTTGCTCTTTCTTTAATTTCTTTCAGCAATGTTTTGTAGTTTTCAGAGTACAAGTCTTTCACCTTTTGGTTAGGTTTATTCCTAAGTATTTTATTCTTTTTGATGCTATTATAAATTGAATTGTTTTGTTAATTTTCTTTTTGGATTGTTCATTATTAGTGTATAGAACCACAACTGATTTTTCTGTGTTGATTCTGTATCTGCAACTTTGCTGAATTTATTACTTCTAACTATTTTGTGTGTACTCTTTAAGGTTTTTTGTATACATTTCATTTGCAAACAGAGATCATTTTACTTCTTCCTTTTCAATGTGCCTTTTGTTTTCTTGCCTAATTTTTCTGGCGAGGACTTCTAATACTATTTTGAATGGAAGTGACAAGTGTGGGCATTCTTGCCTTGTTCCTGTCTTTAGAGCAAAAGCTCTGTTTTCACCATTAAGACTGATGTTAGCTGTGGACTTTTCATATATGACCTTTATTACGTTGAAGTAGTTTTCATGTATTCCCAGTTTATTGAGTATTTTTATCATGAAGCTGTATTCACTATTGTCAGGTGCTTTTTCTGCATTGATTGAGATGATCAAGTGTTTTTTGTCCTTCAGTTAATGTGGTATATTACACTGATTGATTTTCATATGTTGAACCATCCTTGCACCCAAGGGGTAAATCCCACTTCATCATGGTTGTCTGATCCTTTTAACATGCTGTTGAATTCAGTTTGCTAGTATTTTGCTGTGGATTTTTTTTTTTTTTTTTTTTTTTTT
>NW_020837946.1:27681720-27745095 GCF_003676395.1 Aethalodelphis obliquidens | reverse complement strand
GTTGTGGCCTTTCCCGTTGCAGAGCACAGGCTCCGGACGCGCAGGCTCAGCGGCCATGGCTCACGGGCCCAGCCGCTTCGTGGCATGTGGGACCCACCCGGACCGGGGCACGAGCCCGTGTCCCCTACATCGGCAGGTGGACTCTCAACCACTGCGCTGTGGATTTTTGCATCTATATACGTTAGGAATATTGGCCTATAATTTTCTTTTCTTGTAGTGTCTTTCTCTAGCTTTGAGGTCAGGGTAATGCTGCCTTCATAAAATGAGTTTGGGAGTATTTCCATCTCTTCAATTTTTTGGTGGGATTGGCATTAATTCTTCTTTTGGTAGAATTCACCAGTTAAGCCATCTGGTCCTGATTTTTCTTTGTTGGGAGGTTTTCAATTACTGATTCAATCTCCTTACTAGTTATAGATCTGTTCAGACTTTCTATTACTTCATGATTCAGTCTTGGTAGGTTGTATGTTTCTAGGAATTTATCCATTTCTTCCAGGTTATCCAATTTGTTGGCCTATAGTTGTTTGTAGTATTCTTTTATGATCCTTTTTATTTCTGTGGCATCAGTTGTAATGTCCCCTCTTTCATTTGTGATTTTACTTATTTGAGTCTTCTCTTTTCTTTTTCTTAGTTAGCTAGCTAAGGGATTGTTAATTTTGTTGATCTTTCCAAAAAACCAACTGTTAGTTTCTTGGATTTTTTTTCCTATTGTGTTTCTATTCTCTATTTTGTTTATCTCTGCTCTAATCTTTATTATTTCATTCCATCTGCTAACTTTGGGTTTAGTTTGTTCTCCTTTTTCTAGTTCCTTGAGGTATAAAGTTAGGTTGTTGATTTCTTTCTTTTTTAATGTACATATTTACACCTGTGAACTTCCCTCTTAGTTCTTCTTTTACTGCATCCCTTAAGTTTTGGTATGTTGTGTTACATTTTCACTTATCTTGAGATTTTTTTCTAATCTCTTGTGATTTCTTCTTTGATCTTTTGGTTGGTCAAGAATGTGTTGTTTAATTTTCATATATTTATGAAATTTCTAGTTTTCCTACTGTTACTGGTTTGTCATTTCATTCCATTGTGGTTGGTAAAGATACTTGGTATGATTTCATTCTTGTTAACATTTATGCCCCCGAAGAAAATTTTTGTTCCAGAACATGTATACTGATGTCTTAGGCCAAAACAAAAGAGAAGAAAGATGAGGCAGAGATCAAAGTAAAGTGATTTGAAACTGATAGTCATGAGTGAGCTATATGAGCAAATCACCAGTTGCTGCCCTAGGAATTTTTTCTGATGTCTTCACCTTACTGAAAGAAGTTAAAATTTTTTTTAATTAAGAAATTTTTTAAACTTTATATCTTCTCCTGATTTGTTAAATTGAAAATAAAATTTATGAAAAGATAATTTTACTGTAGTCAATGTCCTTTAATGCATCTTTGGAGTTAGGTGTCTTGAATTTGGCCCTGATTGGTTGTTGTTTGCTGACTATTACTTTAAAATTTTTCAAATTTGCCACAATATGTGTGGCAGGGTGTAAACTTTTAACTGTATAAATTTTCACCTTTAAGACATTGTTTGCACGTATGTGGCTTTTAGCAAGGTGCCTTGAAAGCTGACCTTGCTCATGTTGGTGGAGGAGGATATTTTCAGGGAGATCGCTAGGGTCAAGAATGGACCAAAATGAGGTTGCAGTAGTGAGCAGTGGCCAGTGGAGGGCTCTGAAGTATCACTACTTGATGTTAAGATTTACAGATCTGCTTGGCAGAGCAGTATGAAGCCGTTAGAGGGACCAGTGGGCCTGGGGGAACCCAAGTCCCCCAGATCTTTGCCAGAGTCCTAAGTTATTCTTTTATAAGAGTGCGTTAAATCTTAGAATATGTAGTTTTCATATGGAGGTTTAAGTTGCAAATAGCTTAATACTTTTTACTGAGTGTAATTCTTTTTTCAGATGAAGGTAACACTAAAAGCTTTTCATTTGACAGAGCACATGCTTGATAAATTTGTTGTCCATGCATCCCTGAAATAGTAGAGTCAAGACTGTACAAATGAGTGACTATCAGAAAAAGGACATTAGGAAAAACTAGAGAAATCTCAATAAAGTGTGGACTTGAATTAATAATAATGTTTCAACATTGATTCATTAATTGTGACAATTGTACTTTACTAAATGTAAGACATCAATAGTAGGAGAAACAGGGTACAGAAATAGTAGTAGATGGAAACTGTCTGTACTATCTTTGCTATTCTTCTGTAACCAACAAACAAAACAAAAACAATAAAATAAGTGATTCTACAGTGGATAGGAAGAGCCCTACCTTAGAGACGTTGATTTTAGTGAGATTAAGTTAGAAGGTCTTTTTTGTTCTTACTGTCCTATTAAAATATTTTCTCTTTCCCCAATCCAAAGAACCAATTGCTCTACATTTTGAAGCTAAGCAAGTGAAATGAAGATACACAGTTGGGTTCTGCATCTGTGGATATGGATGGCCAACTGCAAGGGACTTGAGCAACTGTGGCTTTTGGTATCTGTTGGGGGCCTGGAACCAATTCCTCACAGGTAATGAGGGATGACTGTAGAGCCATTTCTGATGGCTTTCTCCCTGGCTTTGGGTAGTTTCTTCACGTATGTCAGATCAGTGCCCTGCTGGATACCCATCCTCTGCAGATCTCTGAGGCTCTCTCTCTCTGCAGCTCTCTCCTCTAGTACTCTGCCCTTCAAACTCAGGGTCTTGGTCTCCCTGGATTCTCAGCTCTGTCTCCTGACCCCAGGGAGTAGAACAGGATCCTTCCAGGCATAACTGGGGACAAACAGGGCTCACCTGACTTGTTTCCTCTCTCTCCAGGATTGCTGTCCTTTATTGGCTAATATCTGCTGCCGTCTCAAAAACTGCTGTTTTGTATATTTTGCCTGGTTTTCTTGATTGTTTCAAGCAGGAGGGTAAATCTGGTCCCTATTATCTCACCTTGCCCAGAAGCAGAAGGCCAAGTCAGATGAAATTTTATAACGATTATATCTAAATGCTGTGTTGGATCATTGATACAATGTTTTCTCTGTCCAAAGTAAAAGGTAGTTCTCTATTCATTACTGTTTTAAAAATGTTTTTTAAAAATCCAGTCTCTTCTCCTAATTGAAGTCCTGTTATCTGCAACAAATCAGAATAGACAATGGCATACCAGGAAGAGAAATTTTCTTTTTTTTTTTTTTAGGAAGAGAAATTTTTAATTAGCTCAATATGGGAAAATATGCTATAAGCATAATTGTGACCCTATCCACAGACACATGTCATCTCCTGGACAGAGCACACTCCAGGGAGATACAACGCCTGAGCCAGACTCCTGGTGTTGCCACCATCTTTGCCTTTTAGCTTCTCATCTTGAAAGCGCTGCTGCACATCGAGATTGCTCAAGAATGTCTAGGTATAATTAATTGCCCTTTAGCTTATCGGCAGCAGAACTTGGTAGCTTCTTCTAGACTTTTCCACATAGAATTTGATTGTCATTTCTGCTGCTAACTTGCCACTTCATCCAGGAAAAACCCATCTGGCAGCTGCAGCCCCCCAGACTGACAGTCATCATCCCCTCCAGTAATATCACTTAAAGGGCCAAACGACAACATGATATCACTAAAGAGCTACTCCTTAGGGGAATGCAGTTCAAGCTGCTTCCAGAAGCGTACACCTCAGCATTCTGGAAATGATTCCTTTAGTAAATTCTATATTTTGACTGTTCTCATCTCTACTGCACAGGGCTCCTGTTGTTTCTTTTCTGTGTTCATCTATAAATGCCCAAAGGTGGAAATGACAAGGATTTTTCTTACTTTAAGAGGATTGTGCTTTCCTTCTGTCCATTAGAAGTGAATATAATTATTGGTGACACTGGAGAAACTGGATGAGATGACTGAGAAATCCAAGCTCTTTGGTTATGTTGGAAGGTGGATACTCACTGCCTTAATCCAAGTTGGGAAGATGCTATCTGGCACATTCAGTCTGGCTGCCACAGGAGTGGGATTTTTGTCTGCTACTTCTCAGCAACATGGCATGTGCTATTCTTCATACTATATCAGCAGCACTTTATGCTCTATCCTGGTGGTAATAAACCACTGAGTGAATAGAGGGTTTCCCTGGAATAAATCAACCCATGGCTATTTTGCTTCATGTTATTTTGGTTCTCAATTCTTGTGTGATTTTGCAGCATTTCCCCAAATTGCTGTGTGTATGTATACTCTAATTCACAGGGGAAATGATCAACATGAAATCCCACCTAAAAACATATTAATAGTTTGAAACTGCTCTAGGAAGGCAGGGACCTCTCCTTACTCACTTTTGTGTCCTTGGTAACAGTTCTTTGCATAGTTGAACTAGAGACAAGGCCACGGCACTCTAGGGACAGAGTGCTACTATGTTTAGCTGTAGTTTCTTCAGTTTTTTTGTCATGTGACTTGGTTATCATGACCCTTACTGATGGATCGAACCTTTCTTTACGCCCAAAGCAACTCGCCACATAGGTTAGAAGCATAGAGCCCACCAGCCAATGAGGTGATCTGATTTGAGGACTCAGTCCAATAGAGACGCTCCATGTTGGATAGTGTCTAATGGATCCAGCCAAATTCTCTCTCTTGGTCGTTTTGATGTCCCGGGGAAGGCAGTAGAACGTGGGACTGTGTGTGTCAGCCGGGATGGGACGTCAGAGGGAGAAACTGAGAGGGAAGCTGAGTCGTGAGTGTTGTGGGCTCAGTAGAAGGAGTTAGAGAGAGCTGGCTTCTGATGGGATGACTAGACGTTCATGTCTCCGGCACACCTTTGAGTTGTGAAAGTTGACAGTTCCTCGTGAATAAGAATGACTTTTCTAGCTCTCCGTGAAGCCCAAATAGGTCCGAGCGTTTCCCGCTTTTTTCCTGCGCATATGTAACAAATGCCTGTTGGGTGACCTGGGAATAGCCGGCTCCTTACAGCTTGTGAGAGTCTAATGCCTAATTATTAGGCGCTAATAATTCTAGAAGGAATTACTAATACCTCCATTACCATATCACACGTTGTAGCAGCATGCCAAATTCACCATGTTGTTTTATGTTTTTCAGTCAGTAATGCTTGCATTTTTGCCAAAATAATATAGTGTTAAATGGCATAACTTGAACTACTATGCTTTTTAATGTAAATGAGCACTCTAAGAAGTAGTACAAAGAAAACCAACCCGGCAAGCTTGAGAAGAAATTTTATTATCCATATTATTTTAGACTAGTTCTTATTTAAATCCCTGCTGTTAGATTTTAACGTATTTTGTACATACAAATAAAATTAGGACTCCAAATATGTGATTTTCATCAGATAGGTTTTGTTTGATTGAAGATTAAATATGGTTGTAAAACTTGTCCTTGTTTGAAGTCGAAATTTCATGTTACCACGAGAATTGATCAGCAGAAGCTCATTTACAGTCTGTAAATTGATTCGTAAGAGGACCCACAGGGTTTTGCTATTATTTTTGGACTTACTCCCCAGCCCACACAGGCAATTAAGTAAGAATAAGAAAAAAGAAATCTGAATCATCAATTAAAATCTAGGTTCCACTCAGTGACGTAGCATTTTATTTCTTCATTCATAATATTTACCACATGCCTTGGTCATATTCACGTATACGAGCTCTGTTCTCTGCGGTACCCAGTCCCGCTTCCATCTTTCCTTATCATGTGCTCCCATTCCCACCCCTGTAATGGAAAATGCCTCTTTCAAGTGTCTAAGGTACATTTGACAGATGATTGTCTTCAGCACCTAATGCCTCCCCTTTCCTCAGGGGCTTGAGAACGTGTGCTTTTTTTTTTTCCTTTTTTTTAAAATGGTCTGTCTGTACACATAAAACCAGGAATTCAGATTCAAATGGGGGAAAAACTGTTATTCAGACATGTTTGGTCTCACAGGCATAGCTGGTATCCTTCCTTAGTGCCTAAGACTGACTTGAGCTCTTAACAGAATCCAGATCTGTTTTGGTTTAATTTAATTAAGTTATCAAGCCAACTCAGTGGGCCATTCAGGAGTTTCCAGGTGGCACTGAATTTACGGGGCACCTGACAATATGGGTTTTCTCCCAGTTCCTATTTAAAAGCATTTAGTAAATATTTTTAAATGATTAACCCAGACCTTTCATATGAATAAATGTTATAACTAGTAAAAAACTATAAGTATACATGCGGGAAATATAATGGCCTCTTCATGAAAGCTTAAGAATTTCATAAGGACATGGAAAAATACAGGAAGGCAAGAAAGTAGCCAGATTATTTAAGGATTGTTGCTGGATTTGTATTAGGCTCCTATGAATTTAATTTAAGCCTGAATTCACAGGCAAGCATTTATTGCTAAATTAAGATCATGGAAGTTCTAAACAGAGCCTGACCTATGATTCTATAAATTTTGGTAGTTTTTCTTTGTTAGTTTTCTTTCTTGACTCATTTCACTGGCAGATCTTCACTTACTGAAAATAATAACTCACATATAAAGAATAACTTTTATTTCGGTGAAAAGTTATTTCTGTTTCAATAAAATTCAATAATAGCTACTTCCTGTCAAACAGGAGTATTGCCAGCAGTACCTTACAGCTCTCAGAGGTACCTTACAGTACCTCTCAGCTATGCTCTTTGGAGTCTAACTAGTTGTTACTACAAAGGATATAAAAAAGTTTCTTTGGTGCAGTCATGATTTTTATTCTGATACACTGCCAGCCCTCACAAGCCCTGTGTGGTTCTGTCTTACATTAGAGGTAAAATTCTGGCCTATTTATATTAATCAAAGTGTATAATCATTTTGTTTTTTCCCCCAGAAAAACAAATTTTATATTCATTTCCAATTTGTTCGCTGCATAATATTATAGATCCATAGAACCTATCTTTAGTAATTTCTTTATTCTTTATTTATTCTTTATTCTATTTAGGTTTCTTTATTCTCTAATCAGGTTTATGTTTATATCCAGAGAATAGAGAAATTACTAAAGATAAGTTCTACAGACCTATATTCTATGCTAGTAAACAAATTGGATATGAATGTAAAATTGTTTTCCAGGAAAATAATAGTCTTGTTTAACTCATGACATTTAACCAAGTGAGCACGTTTCATTCTTTCCCAAATCAGCCTTGAAATGAGAAATTGATTTCCGTAAAAACTCTAGCGAACTATTTAGTAATAATCATACAGGCCCCATTTTTATGAAGTCAGCACCATAAACAATTGATTGGACATATTAAATATTCATATATATATATATATATATATATATATTTTTTTTTTTTTTTGTGGTACGCGGGCCTCTCACTGCCGTGGCCTCTCCCGTTGCGGAGCACAGGCTCCGGATGCGCAGGCTCAGCGGCCATGGCTCACGGGCCCAGCTGCTCCACGGCATGTGGGATCTTCCTGGATCAGGGCACAAACCCGTGTCCCCTGCATCGGCAGGCGGACTCTCAACCACTGCGCCACCAGGGAAGCCGTAAATATTCATATATTTTAATAAAACAAGAAACATGTGAATGGTATTATTAAAATCACTATGATGGAAATATTCAGAAAAATACAGTTTTCTTAATAATGAGTTATTTTTTAAAAAGTGTTTCATTTTTTGACTACTTTTCTCCGAAACCAAACTTGGAATAAAAATCTTTCTTTTTTTTGAGGAGGTGCCATGTATAATGGAATGCCAGGCTTGGTAGAGGGGACATGCCCCTAAATACCAATTTCAGCTCCCATCACTCATTAACTCTGTGACTTTGGGCAAATCACTTACCCTTCATGGAGGCTTGTTTATAAAATGGGGGTGATAATAGCTACCTTATTAACTAAATACATAGTCGTAGAATTGCTAGGTCCTATGATAAGCATATGTTTAAGATGATAAATTGCCCAACTGTTTTCCAAAATGCTTTTACCATACTTGATTTTTAAAAGAAGAAATAGGCTAGCTCTTTGGATGCTATATATCCACCAGCTTAGAGAATCAAAAAGCTTCCCCATCAATGTAGGAATTGTCCAGGTAATACACGGAGAGTGTGGATGGAGCAGGTACATGGGAAACTTGGCTTGGAAAACTGCCCATCCCATCTCACTGTTGAGTCTGATCTCCTGAACGCCTCACCTTTAGAGGCAGTCTTCAGGCTTTAGGCCCTTTTCCGCTCTAGTTACTGAACCATCAGAGGCGGGAAGAACTTAAGCTATTTCAAGGAAATTTTGATATTACTCTGTACTTACAGATCCCGTTGGCCACACAGGTCACCCCAGCTGCCAACTCATCCTGGGGTTTATCAGCCCAGCACTGACCAGTACGCTCTGTTATTCTCTGAGGTTCATTCTGTGCTGTTAGTGTGCCCTGGATCGTAAAGCTGGGCCTTCAGCATTGATTCCACTCTAAGCTCCTTGCTCTGCCTTCCCATTGCTGTCCCCTTGGGAGATCTGGGGCTCTGACTTATCATTATTATTAGTCTAGTCTGCCTAAGAACTGCACCTGGGCACTAACCAGTTTACTCTTTCTGTTTCACACTAACGGGTAGATCTAGGGCTGGCCCAAACCCTCAATTCCTGTGCCAAGACTGTTTTACAGTCACGCTGTTATGTTCTCTAGAAATTCATCAGTGAGAAAACTACTCCAGGGGAAGTAGTTAGAGATTGTAAGGTGCTAAATATTTTTCTTTCTTTTTAAGTGTAATTTGGATATAAAGCAAGGATGATTTTCCTTTTATTATTTGTACAGCATATACCAATTGATACTTAAACTTCGGGCAGAAATTTTTGAAAGATCATCGATATGAAGTAAGGGTGTATATGTGTTGTTTCAGAACCTTAGGTGCTCCCTGGGTGAAATCTGAAACTGGCCCGTGGACATGGAGGGCAACGAGAGACCAAAGATTGGTAGGTGGCCGGTTTAATTAGCAAAGGAACTTACATATGAAGCTTGTCTTGGGCGGCCACAAGAAGTAGATCTCTGCACCTGCCTGCTGGAATCTTAAAAGTTGATATAGAGGTTTTATCTGAGTTCAGTGTCCAGATGGTCTCAGTAACACATTGCTCTCTCAAGGTTGTGTCCTTGAAAATGGCTCCGGCTATGGGAAGGGTGGGCAGAGGGTGGTGAGCCTCCGATTGTCCAGGTGCAGCTCATATGTCAGGTATCGGTCACGTCCTCTTGATGACCTCCTCCAACAATCGGGCATCTCTGCTTAACTGCTCTCGTGTAGCTACAAGGCAGAGGTTTACAATGGGAGCGGTATATACGGCCAAGGAGAAATAATAACATTGTCACGGACCCCAAGGCACTTTAGAAGATGTAAGGAATTCCTTAAATTTCCTGGTAGAATTGTTGCAAAAGGTAGAATTGCTTAAATGTTGAAATGTCCTTGTGAAACTCAGACAATATTCAGTGACAACACTAAAACTCTCTAAAATGTTATATATTCTGGCCATATTGTGCAGCATAGAAAAATGTGATTATTTTTGGCCTCTTTATCTAAATTTCTTCTAGACTGTAAACGGTCCCAGGAAAACAGTCTAGAAATACAACATTTGGTTGAAGTAATGAATGGGGAACATGTCGATAGCTAATAGCTTGAACTTAAAGTCTGGGTGTGAGGGATGGTGGTGATGATCCACAGTGAAAACAGTTCACTGTCAATTTTGTGCTGAGACTCAGGGAATCATCCCATCCTGCTCTCTCTTCTTAGAAAAGAAATAAAAGCCTTTGCTTTAAAATATTGGATAGAGAAATTTTATGTGTCCTTGTCATTCTCCAAGTTACAATTGTTAACCTGATAGTGATAATAATGCTTTCATTTAATACCTTTCTTTAAAAAATACAGAGAAACAATCTGTTCCAAGAAACCATGTTCTTTATTTGGACATGTGCTATGATGATTTTCAGGTGGCCTGTTAGGTAAAGGACATGAACAGGTCATTTAAAAACCAAGCAGTGAAAGTGGTTAATAAACACGTCAAAAATGTTCCCTCATTAATAGTCAAAGAAATGCAAGTTAAAATGCGATTTTGCCTCTCAAATTAATACTTTTAAAATTGTTGCATACATTTTATGGATAGGGTTGCAAATCAACACACATTTTGGAAGCACAAATTGATGCACATGATAGAAACTTTTAAAATATTTTTATGTTTTGACCCAGCATTTCCACTTCTAGGCTTTGCTACATAAAGCTCTGTGGTCACTGAAAGAAACCCTGGTGAGGTTAAGAGGTGTCAGGGTAATGTAAAGATCGGGAAACACTGCAACTCTCTCCTGGGCTGTAGTGTTTTTTGCAGTGGTTCATTCTCTAATTTTCAACCACATATTACCAATCAATCTCCAGGGTCAAATTTATATGTAGGGCTCTGGATTTGAAATGGAATCAGGCTTTCAGCCTTGATGTGAATTCTCCCAACTTCAGAGTAAAAGACCTGTGAAGACCTAGACCCGGAAGATAAAGAAACAAATTTGACCGATAACTTACTGCCAAGATTACCAACTACCAGGACAATAGAGTTAAACTGAGAAAAAAGATCTTCTGTAAGAAAAAGAAGTTTTTTTCATGTTAAACCAAGCAACTCTTCCCTCCTGAAACACACCTATGAAAAAACTCACCATGCCTACACTGACTCAGAGACCCAGAAATCTGGGCATTCCTTTCTACCATGTTCTGTTAGTAATCAGTTTAAGTAGCTAGATTACTGTTCTCCACTCCTGATTTTACTATGTCTCTTCAAATGCAGAATCCTTGAAAAGATCTGAATCATCAAATCTTTCATTTGTTTCATATATCTGGCAAAGAAGGTGTCCCAGTTACCTTATTTAAGAGAAAGTGAGATTTAGACTTATATCCTTCATCATATTCATCTTCTGGACATCACAGGTTAATCCCTGATGAGTTGTGCTCATATAACTCACATGAATGTGTGTATACATTGTGTATGTGTTACACATTGAGTCTGTGTTGTGATCCATGGATTTAAATGTAGATACACCCAGATGCTACAGATGGCTGTAGATACAGTATTGACATAGATACAGACAACTGTATAATTACATCTATATTTCATATACATCTGGATTGTATCTATATCAATACAATAATGAGTTGTGAGGCTTAAATAAATTGATACTTGTGAAGCTCTGAGCACTTGGCACACTGCCATCAATCAATAATTAGTGAGACAGTTGGAGAGAGACAAGCAGAGAGAGCCACAGAAAAAGAGAACCTGCTAAGAAGCATAACAATTTATTTGTATGATGTTTTAGTTCAGGCTGCTGTAACAAAATACCACAGGCTGGGTTGCTTACATAACAGACATTTATTTCTCACAGTTCTGGAGGCTGGGAAGTTCAAGGTTAGGGTTCTTGCAGTACCCTCACATGGCAGAAAGAGAGCTCCAAACTCCACCTCCAAATACCATCACATTGGGGGTTAGGACTTCAACATATGAATTTTGGGGGTACACAAACATTCAGCCCATAACAAGTAAGGTAAAAATTTTAAGAATTTATATTCTATATTTAAAACCTAATTAATAATTGGTAGAATTTTAAGTTAAAACATTAATCCAACAAGCAGTTCCTGACTTACAACACTACGCACCCTCCTAAAAGTCTCCCTCCGGTACATTCTCTGTCCCTGCCTTCCCAATCGCCGGAGCTCCTGACTCTGCTGCTTTGATTCCTATAGGACAAATGCCTGGGGCTTCAAAAATGAGAGCCACTTAATCATATTAGAATTTTATCCCCTTTTAAAAGTGTGGCTCTGTTCTTTGCAATTAGATCATTTTCCATAATGAAAATGACTGAGTCAAAATGACATTGGGGAGATTTTGCTTTTTTATTCTACCATCATACTAGTATACTTAGAGGTATTGTAATCTTTTTACTTGACTATTCTCTGAAGGGGAGTGACCACATCCGTCTCAGTCACGGATTCCATCACTGCAACAAATCTCTGATATACGTATCGTTCTCCTCTGCTTTGCTTTACAAAAAGCAGGAAACTGGTGCTTAAGGGTTAAATAACTTATTCTAGGATCACAGATGATTCTGGCACTGACAGAACCTGGATTTGGGTGCAGGGCTCTTGCACTCAAAGCCAGTTCACAAACTCCTTGGGGAGATAGGCTACATAGCAGTAGATGAGGTCAGGATGAACTTGCAACAGCTTAAGACCAATTGCATTGGACCTAACACCACTAAAGTTAGAATTTCACACATACTTTCAGGAAGGTCTCATCTTGGGTAACGTTTCATGCCATCCCTCAACACTGCCATGAGATCTCTTTCTTCTGTTGTGTCCACTCATGAGTCCCATTCCATCAAGACTTGGGGTAAACTGTTAGGTTATATTTATCCATCTACCTACTCTGTGTTGGTATCTAGCTATTGCAACTCCTGAAATCCTCTATCTTTGAATGAAATACATGTTTACGGATTGTGTGATTTGAAATATCAAGTAAGAGTAACTGCTCTGGAATAGACAAAGTAGAAGTGGTGAAATAAACACGACTTTAGAAAGAAAACTGTCAAAAATGATGGCCAAACCATTAGGATACGACACACGCAAATTCACTGCCCAAATCCCTGAAACTCTGCTTCTTCTGGTGTTTGGTTATCATTCTACTCACCCAGGGTCTGATACCTGGTAAGAACTCATGGATGTAAGCAGTGAATATCCTGTAGCCCAGGTTCCTTGCAGCATAGCACACACATAATAAGAAAGCAACGAAAGAATATTTGAACCTTTAATGAATATGTTGAATTGAATAAAGTAACCTTAGCATCAACATCTTTGCCCCCTTTATCTTGGACTCAAAAGATTATGATTATGGACTTCCCTGGTGGCACAGTGGTTAAGAATCCACCTGCCAATGCAGGGGACACGGGTTTGAGCCCTGGTCTGGGAAGATCCCACATGCCGTGGAGCAACTAAGCCTGTGTGCCACAACTACTGAGCATGTGCTCTAGAGCCCTCGAGCCACAACTACTGAGCCTGCGTGCCACAACTACTGAAACCCACACACTTAGAGCCTGTGCTCCGCAACAAGAGAAGTCACCGCAACGAGAAGCAGGTACACCGCAATGAAGAGTAGTCCCCCACTCGCCGCAGCTAGAGAAAGCCTGCACGTAGCAATGAAGACCCAATGCAGCCAAAAATAAATAACTAAATAAATAAATTTTTAAAAGATTATGATTAATAATAAATGGGCATTCATCATGAGAAGATGCTTTCATTATATCAGAATTTAAACATCAGAAAGTATTATACAGTCAAGCTATTGGAAAAGACTGAATTTCTAAAAATTTATTTTTCATTACTCTGAATGTTAGGAATATGCTATACTTTATAGAATGATACATTAAAAATAAGCACACACACACACACGTGCAGTTTATTAGGGAAAATTTGCAAATAAACTGTCTACACCCTTTTGTGCAGCTCTATAGCATTATGCACCGTTTCATTAAAATTCTTCCTTCACATTATTTTTAGCTCTTGACAACTGTTCTGCATAATTAACTCAATCAATTGTGGATTACTGCCAGTTGTATTTGCAGAAACCATGGCAGTTTATTAACTCTCATAAATGTCAAAAGATAACAGAAGCACTGGAGGACTGATGATGAAAGGCATCTTTTAATTTCTAGCATGCAAATAGGATTTAGCTCCTGTTAGTTTGCAGGTTGCTGTGGGTATGTAGACCTGGAATAGCACCTTCTTGCCAAGTCTAGGCTGTACATGACCCAGAAGGGGAAGTCGTGAATCACGGTTAAACTGGCTCTGCTATTACCTCTAACACAGTGCGCCAAACACTGATGTTTTATTGCAGACTATCAATGAGCAAAATTTTAAGATCCTTGAAGAAAGATTTTTTCCTGATTCTAAAAAACTGTGGGTGGCATGGACATATATACACTACCAAATGTAAAATAGATAGCTAGTGGGAAGCAGCCGCATAGCACAGGGAGATCAGCTCGGTGCTTTGTGTCCACCTAGAGGGGTGGGATAGGGAGGGTGGGAGGGAGACGCAAGAGGGAGGAGATATGGGGATATATGTATACGTATAGCTGATTCACTTTGTTATAAAGCAGAAACTAATATACCATTGTAAAGCAATTATACTCCAATAAAGATGTTAAAAAACAAAAACCAAAACCCAAAAAACTATGGTATTGCCACAACCTAAAAGCATCTGGCACACAGTAGATGTTCAATAAATATTTTTTGGAAAGATAAACAATGTGCTTTTAGTCCTGTCTTTGAGAGTGTAGTCATATTTTTCTTGGTTTCCAAATACCACATATCAGAAGATATTAATTGAAAGTATTTATTATTCAATGAATAATAGTAGTAATAATACATGTGATTTATTACTAGAAAGCAATTTATCATCCAGCCTAAAAATAAAGTCAAAGAATAGAAAATTAGTTTTTTTGATTTTTAATATTCTGTAAGCCACAGAAATCATGGCCAAAAATGAATTTACTACCCTAGGCATTTTGTTCAAAAATATTAGTTTCTTTTTCTCTCAGAATGAAATATTTTAAGTCCCATAACAGATATATCTTCATTATCTATAACAAAATAGTGATGTTTCTTAATTTTCAATATACAGAGTCCACGTCACACTTAGTACTCTTTGGAATTCTCTTCAAGGATCTGATGCCAGAATGGCCGTGAAAGGCACACACATGTTTTATGCAAGAAATGGAACAACAAGCTCACCGTGGACTCATAGTGATGGTTGGTTGGAAGTGTTTAGTTTTTTGTAGCAGCTGCCGTCAGTGCTTCACCCATTTCCAATTACCGTTGTGATTTAGTGGAGGAGTTAAATGTGTGTCGTTAGACATAGAATCTTAGGCACAGAATCTTAGACACAAAAAAAGGGAGAAGGAAGACAATCACACTCTTGGGTTCAAAAGGAAAAGCTTCTTTAGGGACATATTTTTATTTAGAGAGAGTCATTTTAGAGCCCATACATTGGGTGTATGGATGTGGTTTGGGAATGCGATGAGAACATTCCGCTAACAGTATTTAAAGGGACTTCTGTCTTTCCCAAAGTTGTTTTATTACCAATTTATTTGCTATTTTGATCTTGTGCCATTTGATTCATACCTAGAACAATGTGTCTTAAAGCAGAGAAGAGTTGTCTCATTGACCCATGTCCTGGTGATAACACAGCAGAGGCTTGAATTTTCAAATTAGACTCTCTTGAATTCTAGCTCTTAACCAGCACCAAACTTGGCTAATGGTTCAAAAGATCAGGCAAACACCAGGCACAAATAAAATAGTCTTTTCTTGGAGAAGTCTGATACCTCTCAGCAAATGTCCCTCTGAAAATGTCCCTAATCTCCTGCAGTAGAATGAGCTTTGGTTTTAGATTAAACAGACGGGTTTCTTTCTAAGCAATGTATGCAGAGCAGAGACATTGTTCAAACAAAGGGTGTAATTCTGGTTATGAAACATCTCTTCTTCACACCCTGTTGATTAACTTTGCATGGTCATCTCATTTTGTAGCAAACTATATCACCCATAAATCTGTAAATTCTAAGTTTATTTATAATAAACAACATAACATAGTCAAGATATATCCTCCTAACAACATTTTACAGATATAGATCTCTCCCCATTATCTTTCCATTCCTAGTAAATACCATTTGTATCTTTATTGGGAAGTCTGGTCATTAACACGTGTGCAGGGTTAGCTCAGCAGGCCTGGGTGGATCTCTTCCTTCACACTCCCGCAAAAGGCCAAGTCTTCAGGATTGGCCCTTGGGAGACTCGTGAGAGATAAGCTCTGAGCCCTGGCAATATTCTGCTGGATGAAAGTATTTTTATATGCCTGAGACCTTGCTGACTTGACCAGATAGTTTATGCTAAAAAAAAGGATCTATGTTTGAGCATCTGTTTTGGCTTGAGTTAGCGGGAGGATGGAGTAGGTGAGGTCAGTAAAAACCCTGGACACTAATGCTTGGGTGAGCTTCCCTGGTCGGCAGTGCTTTGCATGCATCACTGCTGAGAGAATTAAAGTCTGTGCAGCTCCACTGGGAGAAGACACCTGGAAGCTTGTGCTTGGCTTCTCCTGAATTTTACCCCATGTGCCTTTTCCCTATGTTGAATTTAATCTGTATGCTTTCTTTGTAATGAATTGTAACCACATATATAATAGCTTCTGTGTCCTAGGAGTCCTTCTAGCAATTCATCCAGAGTGAAGATTGTGGGATTCCCCGCCACCCCCAATACAGCATCTTCACAAAGAGATTTGAGGTTTTTTCTCCCTCTGACAGAGAAAAGTTCGCAGGCTTGCTGCTTACCTTTTCCTTTCCAGCATCTGAAGTAGAGATGCAAACCTCTATGTTAATATTCCTCCAGCCCTTTATAATGACACTCACTTTTTCTGGAGCCTTAAACCTTCATTAATTACCTCATAGAAAATAAAACTTTATTTCAACAGGTCTTCAGTTAAATCATCTGGAAAATTAATCTCTTTCTAAATCTCAGACTGCTTCCTTTTATTTAACCTATTTTGTCTTTGCAGATAATGCTGCTTTTTTTTTTTTTTTTTTTTTTTTTCGGTACGCGGGCCTCTCACTGCTGTGGCCTCTCCCGTTGCGGAGCACAGGCTCTGGACGTGCAGGCTCAGCAGCCATGGCTCACGGGCCCAGCCGCTCCGCGGCATGTGGGATCTTCCCGGACCGGGACTTGAACCCGTGTCCCCTGCATCGGCAGGAGGATTCTCAACCACTGCGCCACCAGGGAAGCCCAATGTTGCTTTTTATAGCTTACGAAAATAAATATTGTATTATAGTAGTTGTATGTCCAGAGGCTAGTACAGTACTTGTTTATTGCAAATAAAACAAAATATGAATTCTAACTAGTGAGGTCCAAATTCCTTAAAAGGTGAGTGGTAGAATTGACTTTAGTAGACGTTTCTCTTTTGTAATATTATAATATCCTGAGAAGTACCTGCCAAAAAAATCTGCCCAGTTATTGGGTTAGTCATCAGTACCTATCCTTGGGACCACCTAAAGTGAAAGGCTATGGCTATTTACTCTGTGAAGAGATATTCTTTTACTTTCAGGAATGGCAAGAGCAATTTGAATTTCTCATTAAAGCCTCCTTATTTTTTAGATGTCTAGTTTAACCTGGTAACCTATTAAAGATAGCATTACCCAGGTCGCTAATGGATGGTTCAGAATAACTTATGTTAGTGGTTATTTTGGTATTAGGTTTATTACATTATCTATAACTTTTTATACAGATCCCATTGATTTATTTTAATTTAGGGAAAATTATTAGATCTGAAAAGATTAGACAATAACTTAACTTTAAACATTTTTCAAATCAGGTCAGCTAGAGTTCTGTATATAATGGCTCTATTAAGTTTCTTTAATTTCTAAAGCCTATTTATGTCTTATTGGAAATACAGTGTATGCGTATTATAATTCAACTAATCAAGATAGTCTTTTATCAAAAGATATTTGACGTCTACACAGATATTTGTATCTCTTGAACTTTTCCGTACAAGAAAAAAGTTTTGTGGAGCGAATAAACGCACATTTCATACTGCATCTTAATAAGTGTTTGACAAGTGTTGACCTCATAGTTCCAGATTAGAAACCAACTGGATATTGATACGTGAGAGTCAGTAGAGCTAGTTTACCAACATCCTGCTCATTTGTTAATTATACTCCAAACGTCTGAAGGAGGCATACAACAGGATTATGCTATACTCTATGTATTAGATGTGTGTGTACAAGTTCTATGAGAAAATAATTTATATTCTCATTACTTTGAGTTTCTTCAAGTAATTCCTGCACAGGTGGTCTCGGCTTCCACCTGTATCTGGACGATTCCTAAATGTGGCTCTAGCGCTCATCTTAGCCCCACTCTCCAATTTCATATTCTCTTCAATCCCCAAATTCTTCCCCACCTGCCACCTCTATTTCTAATATTACCTGAAATTTAATACGAGGAAAGTCAAGATTAGCTTCTCTTCCCTCTCAAAACAGTACCCTTCCTACCTTTCCATTACAGCCAACACTATGCCCATTCTTTACGTCCCTAAGACTTGCAAAACTTGGGACTTTTTAAAACCCCATCATCCCTTTTATCTTCCAGTGCCAGTCGGTGACCAAGTCCTGTTAATATTTTCTTTCAAGTTTTCTCTCAGCTCTGCCCTTTCTTCTGTATTTTCCTGCTTGTCATTTTCATCCTCAGGACTTGCAGCTGCACTTCCCCTTCCTTCTCACACTCATGTTCCATCATGCTCTCCCCGATCTCCTTCCCTTTAAGCAGACTTTGCTCCCTGCCTTGAATGTCCTCTTCAGCATCCCTCCCCTGTGTTGACTCACATGTAGCCATTCTTCACACTCAGTTCCCATGTTTCCCCTAGAAACCTTCTCTCACCCACACAGGGTGCAGTGGGCTTCCACTGCGTCCACTGCTCCCTCTTGGGACCACATCAGAGACAGGATGAGATTGTTCTGTCTGAAGCTCTAGTACTTAACACAGTGCTTGGTGTGTTGTTATTATTGCACGTGGACCTCTTACACAATACCCTGGCTACTCCTCAGTGCTCTACACAGAGCGAACAGAATGCTTTTCCTATAAAGACATTTTCATGTCTCAACTTTCCCTTGGTGTTTGACTGGCTGCCATGCCATTCCAAATTCCATATCTTAGCCCAGAAGGAGGGACTCCCAGCCCCTGCTGCTTCTCACCTTCCCATTCTTACCAACAAGGCAGTTTTCTTCGTGGTTTCTTATACAGATTAGAAATTTATAATATATAATATGTAATACATCCAGCTTCTTGGTAAGCTCATGCCATACAAAACACATAAAACACCTTCTCCATCCGTCATATCACCTAAGAAACTTTGCATATCTTCCCGCCTCCTAGAACCTTTAAAGTAACCTCAGCCTTTTAAACCTCAGAGTGATCATTCCCTCACTCCGCCGCCTGTAGCTACTTCTATAATACCTTATTTCGTCTATGTTGATATTTTTGCTTTGTCATATAAATTCTTTAGGACACAAACCATATGTCCTCCTTCTTTGTTTTTATCAACATGTACTTCTTACTGTGAGCTTCTGTGTCTAGAAAATACTGAGTATAAACTGCTAACAAACTGTTATGCTCCCTAAGTCTTAAAAATCTTAGCCAAATTATCTTTTTCAAGGGTTCTTGCATCTTTTTTTTTTTTTTTTTTAAGAACTAGAGGAATAACTAGTTGGAAATTTTCAATGTTCTTTCCTAATCTATCCCCAAGTTATCATTCCTTTTCTTATCTAGGTTAAATTTCTCTTTTTAGTGGTATTTGGTACATTCTTGGGAGCATATGGCCCTCTGTGTTGAAAGACTGAAAATAAATCAGTCAGAGATATGTCATACTGTCTGAGATGTGACTAATCCTGCAGTTTAAGAAGAATAGCTTTAAAAATGTGATTCTGATAGGAAATTATCTTTGTGGGAGAAAGGAGAAAATGAAGGAGAAGGCACTTAGTAGATCTGTGAAGTTCTATACGAATGCTAAATGGTGCATCATATAAGGGTAGGATAGGATAGTACGAAAAGTGATAAATGTGAAAATAGAAGACCAAGGCTTAAGTCCTTACTTGCTGCTGTGTATTCTTCTGCAAGTCACTTAGCTTCTTTCGAGTTGCAGTTTCCTCATCTAAATGGGTACCATCTTTAAAGTGGGTCTCTTAGTTACCTAACTATTTGCTTGTTTGAAGGACCAGGATATTTTGCTGACACAAATATTTTGCAAGGTATGAATTTTTGAAGGGAATTTGTAAAGTTTGTAAAAATTTTATACAACACTATAAAATATGAGTTATAAAATATGAGTTATTGTTATAGCCATATAGTTATTGTTATATGGCTATTGTTATAGCCAGCTGTAGCCATTTAATCCATGGTATTGGCTAGTCCAATCAGTTGTTTTCCGTGTAAATCTCACTACCTACTGAATTAGTAAGATTTTCATCACTTGAATTATTCTTATTGAGGAAATACAGCTTTAGATTTGTAGGGGCAATTTAAGTATTGGGAAGAAGTTGAAAGGTTTTTCAAATTCCAATATTCTGTGTCATTTCTAGAGAAGAATCATAGTTCTTATAAATTCTGGACAGAAGACAACTCTGAGAAAGCCAGTAGATTTTGGAAAGACAAAAATAGAGTTAAAAGGACAGAGGAGGTCACCTGTCCAGTCAATACTTGGTCAGGATTGAATTCTGGTCACGAGTGAACTAACAATGGAACCAAATTATTCTCATATCTTATGCCATCAGCTAGATAAGATTTTTTTCAAGATTTAATTTTGTAAAGAGTAGTTTTAGGTATACAACAAACTTGAGAAAAAGGTATGGAGATTTCTCTTATACCTCCTGTCCCACACATGCATGGCTTCAATTTTGTGTTCCAGATTTTGGCCATTCTAGAGGTATGCAGTGGCATCTCTTTGTTCCTTTAATTTGCATTTCCTTAATGATGCTGTGGAGCACCTTCTCATTTGCTTATTTGCCATTGTGAGGTAACTGTCAAGGTCTTTGGCCCATTTTTAAATTGGGTTGTTTGTTCTTTATTGCTGAGTTTTAAGACTTCTTTGTATATTTTGGATAACAGTCCTGCATCAAATGTGTCTTTTGAAATATTTTTTCCCTCTTCTAATTCTCTTGATATTGTCTTTTGCAGCGCAGAGTTTTTAAATTTTAATAAAGTCCAGCTTACCCATTATTTCTTTCATGGATGTTTGGTGTTGTATCTAAAAAGATATCACCATACCCAAGGTCATCAGGTTTTCTCCTATGTTGTCTTCTAGGAGTTCTATAGTTTTGCATTTTACATTTAGGACTGTAATCCATTTTGAGTTAATTTTTGTAAAGGGTATAAAGCCTGTGTCTAGATTCATTTTTTTTCTGCGTGTGGATGTCTCATTGTTTCAGCATCATTTGTTGAAGACACTGTCTCTGCTCTATTGTATTGCCTTTACTCCTTTGTCAAAGATCAGTTGACTGTATTTATGTGGGTCTGTTTCTGGGCTCTCTATTCTGTTCCGTTGATATATTTGTCTGTTCTTTCACCATTACCACACTGTCTTGATTACTATAGCTTTTTAGTAAGTTTTAAAATCAGATAGCATCAGTCCTCCAGCTTTTATCCTCCTTCAATATTGTGTAGGCTATTCTGGGTCTTTTGCCTTCCATATAAACTTTGGTAGGTGAGCTCGCGAGGCCACAGGAGTAGCAGTTAGATGGCATGGTAGTGTTTGGTTATGACTACGGCATAACCTGCCAACCCCAAATGCAATGACTTAAAGTAACTATAACCATTCATTAGCTCAGAAATCTGTAACTTGGGCAGGGCTCATCTCTGCTCCCCACAGCATTAGCTGAGGAACCTCAACTTGGGCTAGAGGATCCATTTCTGACATGGCTCACTCATATGGCTGCCTTGGCATTGGCTCTTGCCTGGAATATCAGTTAGGGTTGAGAGCTAAGATCCTTAGTTGTCTCCATGTGAGTTTCTCTGTGGGCTTCTTGGACTTCCACAGAGCATGGAGGCTAAATTCCAAGAGTGAAATTGAGTCCTTAGAAGTGGAAGCTGCCAGTTTCTTAAAGCTAAGGTTTACTTCCACTGTATTTTATAGGTTGAGCAGTCACAGAATCAAGGGGAGGAGACAGAGACTATCCCTCACTTCCCGCAAGAAGGGAAGCGTTTCAAAGAATTTTGGGGACAAGTTTTAAAACCTCTATAGATAGAGAATATAAAGAGGGAACAGAGGGCAGAAGTCTTGGAGGGAAGGTTGAGCTGAGCCATTAGTTAGCTTTTGGGAAAGACATTCTCATCTAATTATTCAAGAAATGAAAGAAAAATATTGGGTATTTAACAAGCCAGGGCAAATGTAGATTTAACAGAGAGGAAGTGGTATTTGTCTGTCTCTTTCTGACTTACTTTGCTTAGTATGATAATCTCTAGGTTCACGCATGTTGCTGGAAAGGGCATTATTTCATTCTTTTTGATGGCTGAGTAATATTCCACTACATATATGTACCACATCTTTTTTTTCTTTTTTACAGTACGCAGGCCTCTCACTGCTGTGGCCTCTCCTGTTGCGGAGCACAGGCTCCGGACATGCAGGCTCAGCGGCCATGGCTCACCGGCCCAGCTGCTCTGCGGCATGTGGGATCTTCCCAGACTGGGGCACGAACCCGTGTCCCCTGCATTGGCAGGCGGACTCTCAACCACTGTGACACCAGGGAAGCCCGTACCACATCTTCTTTATCCACTCATCTGTCAATGGACATTTAGGTTGTTTCTATGTCTTGGCTATTGTAAATAGTGCTGCTATGAACATAGGGGTGCATATATCTTTTCAAATTAGGGTTTTGTCTGGATATATACGCAGCAGTAGGATTGCTGGATCATATGGCAACTCTATTCTTAGTTTTTTGAGAAAAATCCACACTGTTTTTCCATAGTGGCTGCACAAATTTACATTCCCACCAACAGTATAAGAGGGTTCTCTTTTCTCCACACTCTCTCCAGCATTTGTTATTTGTAGACTTTTTAACGATGGCCATTCTGATATCTCTTATCTGTGGAATCTAAAATATGACATAAATCAACATATCTATGAAGCAAAAACAGACTCACAGGTATAGAGAACAGACTTGTGGTTGCCAAGGGGGAGGGGGTTGGGGAGGGAAGGACTGGGAGCTTTGGATTAGCAGATGCAGACTCTTATATATAGGACAGATAAACAGCAAGGTCTTACTGTACAGCACAGGGAACTATATTCAATATCCTGTGATAAACCATAATGGAAAAGAATATGAAAAAGAATACCTATATATAACTGAGTCACTTTGCTGTACAGCAGAAATTAACACAACATTGTAAATCAACTATACGTCAATAAAATTTTAAAAAATTAAAAGAGAAGAGAGAGGAAGTGGACAGGCACATAAGTGTTCAAATTCTTAATTTTCTTTGGCTTTATCTTGACTAAGGTAGGCTCTGAATTAATTAATTGTTTTCTTTAATTCTCAGTAGGAATATTTTAGGATTTGCTGTTGCTTCCTTTTCATTATTTTCTCTTAAGCTACCAATTAATTACGAAGTATTTTATAATAGGCTTTGCATATTAACAATTACAAGTTGAGTGTGACAGTGTACATGAAAGTATTCTGTAAATACCAAACTTACTATCATATGTGTAATTCTGTGCAACTTGTAAAACTTTCTTGACGTTGTCATTATCTCATTTAATTCTCACACAAACATTGCAAGGCGAGTCGTTATTACTAATAACAACCTTTCCAGATGAAACACACAGGTAACCACTTGCATACGAACCACTGAACAACATTCTGGGGTCCAGACAGAAGTCCTTTCCTTGTGGAGCACCTTTTCTCTTCTGGGGTAACTGACCAATAACTGTGTTTAAATGGCCAGGCTTTTTCCTGCTGCTATCTGCCTGCTTCCTGAGTTCCAGCCAGAAAGCCTTCAAGACTGGGCCTTCAGAGGGCTAATTTCTTACAGCTCTCCAAATCTAACATTCAGATACTCAGAAGAAACATTGCCAACTGTTTGGTAGAGGCTTTTGACATCTGGATTTGATGAATGGGATTCCACCCTGGATAAAATGGACAGATGCTCTATCAAACCTTGCTGTAATTTCTAAACGTCTTCTAGCATAGCGGCCTTATGTGGAGCCGAAGTTGTGATTTTAGAGCCGTCAGCAAAGTTCATTCTCCACCTTTCTTCAAAATATCTTCCTCATTAAATGGATGGATTCTTTAATAAAAGATGCTGTGTTAACTGGTTAGGTACTTGGGAAAATGGTTAAATCACTATTTTAAAAAAGTCAATACTTTAAAATGTTAAATGTAAAATTACGAAATAGCAAAAAAACAGAAAAATATCTGATGAAAAGATGTTCTAATTTTTAGAATGCAATTTCTTTCTTGGCTTAAAAACTAAGAAAGAAACTATAAAAGATTGATAGATTTAGATCCATAAAATTAAAAAAAAAACTTCTGCACTGATTAAGACGTTTTAAATTAAGCCAGAAACAAAATTGAAAAGATATTTTGGTATTTATAACAGAAAAAGACTTAATATTCTAAATAGAGATAATACTTTTCTACATAAGTAAGAATCACTCAAACTCACCACAGTCCTTTGCCCATTCACACAGTATGGTCACAAGACTAAAATCATTAATAATAGTAATAGTAAATAAAACAATACTAATTACAATAGCTAACATTTATTGAGCATTTCCGCTGAAACAGATATGTTCTTAGTGCTTATGTTTGTTAACTCACTTAACTTTTCCAACAAACTTTTGAGGGAGGTACTCTTATTTTCTCCATTTTACAATTGAGGAGATTAAGAAAAAGGAAGGACATTATGTAATTTCCCCAGGGTTACACAGCTAGCAAGTGGCAGAGATAGAATTCAAACCCAGGCTTTCTGCCTTCAAGCTGTGTGCCACTTCATTTCTTCCCTCAAGAGGCAAGAATAAGTTTTGAAAAGGAGTGACACAATTGGCCAATAAATGTATGCAATACTCAACCTTATTAATAAACTAAAAAATGAAAGTAAAACAATAAGGACACGTCGGGAATTCCCTGGTGGTGCAGTGGTTAAGAATCCGCCTACCGATACAGGGGACATGGGTTCGAGCCCTGGTCGGGGAGATCTCACATGCTGTGGAGCAACTAAGCCCATGTGCCACAACTACTGAGCCTGCGCTCTAGAGCCCGTGAACCACAACTACTGAGCCTGCGTGCCACAACTACTGAAGCCCATGCACCTAGAACCCATGCTCCGCAACACGAGAAGCCACAAAAATGAGAAACCCACGCACCACAACGAAGAGCATCCCCCGCTCACTGCAACTAGAGAAAGCCTGAGTGCAGCAACAAAGACCCAACACAGCCAAAAATAAATACATTTATTAAAAAAAAATAAGGACATGTCATCTTTGCGAAATGGACAAGATTCTAAAAAAAATGATACCAGTGAAAACAAGAAAGTAAGGAAATGCTTCACAATGACCATAAACAAGTTCAGTTTATAAATATCTACAATAAGCCTTAAAGTTGAGCATATCTTTTTACAAAATTTTTGATTTAAAAATTTAAGACAATATTCAATGATTTACATAAAAATACATGTTCAAGGATAGTCATCCCAGTTGTTTTGTTGTTTCTAGAATATTTAATAACTTTTTGTTTCCAGAATGCTTTATCATATAATACACAGAAAGTATAGAAAATTAAATAACAAAAGCCACCCAACTGAACATTCTTATTGAGTCTGTTTTTCATTCTTTAAAAGATGTTATGTACAAGGAGTCAAGATGGTGGTGTGGAAAGATGCAGAGTTAGTGTCTCCCCACAGCTAGGGCACCTGCCGGCCGTTGGTGGGGGACTCTGATGCCCAAGGAGATGGGAGGAACCCCAAAGTGAACAGGTAAGATGTGGGGGGACAGAGAGGGGAGGAGAAGTGGAGGTCAGACAGGATTGGCACCACTGAGGCTGGAGAGGTCAGGAGAGGCAGGCGGGAGGGACTCTCTGGTAAAAGCTGGAGAGGAGCAGAGGGCGTTTGCCCTGCCCACTCCAGCACGGGGAGCCTGATGAGCTCCCAGGCCGGTCCCCTGCCCTCCAAGGCCGCCCCTCCTCCCTGGCCGCATTGGTCCTGGGGGTATAGGAGGGAGCCCGGGGAGATCAGGAGAGGCAGGTGGAAAGCGCCCTCTGGGAGGAGCAGGAGAGGAGAGGAGGGCATTTTCCCTGCCCACTTGAGCCCAGGAAACCTGCTGGGCTCCCAGGTGAGGTCCCCTGCCCTCTGAGACCAGGGGTAGGGGGCATGCCTGGGCCCCTTCTGTTCCTTGAGCCTAACTCCCCCTCCTCCCAGCCCCCCAGGGCATTTTCCAGCCCTGTGGGTCCTAAGCATAGGCCCTGCCCACCACCCAAACCTCGCCATTGCTTAGGCCTCGCCCTCCACAGCTGAGGCCTTCCCCCCCATTTTTTTCCTTTTCCCTCCTCCTCTTTTTTACTATTGTGGTACTGATGTACCTTCCATTTGTTGATTCATCTATATTTTTATTTTTGTATTCTTTCTAACACATCTGTTAGTTTCCTAGTCTAATTTTATTTTTTACTTTGTTATTGTTCTCTCTCTCTCTTTTTTTTTTTTTTTTGCAGCCCCATGCAGCTGCAGGATCTTGGTTTATGAGCTGGGGGTTAGGCTGAAGCTCCTGTGGTGGGAGCTCTGAGTCTGAACTGCTGGAGCCTTAGACAGAGAACCTCAGACCCCAGGGAATATGCATTGGAGTGAGGTCTCATGGAGTTCCTCATCTCAGCACCAAGACCTAACTCTACCCAACAGCCTACAAACTCCAGTGTTGGAAGCCTCAAGCCAAACAACCAGTAAGGCAGGAAGAAAATCCCACTCATTAAATAAATAAATAAATAAAATGAGAAAAAAATATGTCACAGATGAAGGAGTAAGGTAACCTACAAGACCAAATAAATGAAGAGGAAATAGGCAATTTACCTGAAAAAGAATTCAGAGTAATGATAGTAAAGATGATCCAGAATCATGGAAATAGAATGGAGGCATGGACTGAGAAAATACAAGAAGTGTTTAACAAAGATCTAGAAGAACTAAAGAACAAACAAACAGAGATGAACAAAACAACAACTGAAATGAAAAATACACTAGAAGGAATCAATAACAGAATAACTGAGGCAGAAGAATGAATAAGTGAGCTGGAAGACAAAATGGTGGAAATAACTGCCAAGGAGCAGAATAAAGAATGAAACGAATTGAAGACAATCTCAGAGACTGCTGGGACAACACTAAATGCACCAACATTCAAATTATAGGGGTCGCACAGGAAGAAGTGAAGAAGAAAGGGTCTAAGAAAATATTTGAAGAGATTATAGTTGAAAATTCCCTAACATGGGAAAGGAAATAGTCACCCAAGTCCAGGAAGCACAGAGAGTCCAATACAGGATAAACCCTAGGAAAAACACACCAAGATACATATTAATCAAACTAACAAAAATTAAATTCAAAGAAAAAATATTAAAAGAAGGAAGGGAAAACCAAAAAATAACATACAAAGGAATCCCCATAAGGTTATCAGCTGATTTTTCAGCTAAAGCTCTGCAGGCCAGAAGGGAGTGGCAGGATATACTTAAAGTGATAAAAGAGAAAAAACCTACAATCAAGATTACTCTACCTAGCAAGGATCTCATTCAGATTTGATGGGGAAGTCAAAAGCTTTTCAGACAAGCAAAAGCTAAGAGAATTCAGCACCACCAAACCAGCTTTACAACAAATGCTAAAGAAACTTCTCTAGGTGGAAAACACAAGAGATGAAAAACACCCACAAAAACAAACCCAAAACAATTAAGAAAATGGTAATAGGAATATACATATCGGTAATAACCTTAAATGTAAATGGATTAAATGACCCAACCAAAAGACACAGACTGGCTAAATGGATACAAAAACAAGACCCATATATATGCTGTCTACAAGAGACCCACTTCAGACCTAGGGACACATACAGACTGAAAGTGAAGGGGTGGAAAAAGATATTCCATGAAAATGGAAATCAAAAGAAAGCTGGAGTAGCAATACTCATATCAGATAAAATAGTCTTTAATGTAAAGACTGTCACAAGAGATAAGGAGGAACACTACATAATAATCAAAAGATCAATCCAAGAAGATACAAAAATTATAAATGTTTATGCACCCAAAAGAGGAGCACCTCAATACATAAGGCAAATGCTAACAACCATGAAAGGAGAAATCAACAGTAACACAATAATAGTAGGGGACTTTAACACCCCACTTACATCAATAGACAGATAATCCAAACAGAAAATAAGTAAGGAAGCACAAGCTTTAAATGGCACAATAGACCAGATAGATTTAATTGATATTTATAGAACATTTCACCCAAAAGTGGCAGAATACACTTTCTTCTCAAGTGCACCTGGAACATTCTCCAGGATAGATCACATCTTGGGTCACAAATCAAGACTCAGAAAATTTTATCCAAGAGATCACTGAAGAAATCAAAGAAGAAATTAAAAAAATACATAGAAAAAAATGACAATGAAAACAAAATGACCCAAAACCTATGGGATGCAGCAAAAGCAGTTCTAAGAGGGAAGTTTATAGCAATTCAACCTCACCTCAAGAAACAAGAAAAATCTCAAATAAGCAATCTAACCCTACACTTAACACAGCTAGAGAAAGAAGAACAAAGAAAACCCAAAGTCAGGAGAAGGAAAGAAACCATAAAGTTCATAAAGATCAGAGCAGAAATCATAAAGATCAGAGCAGAAATAAATGAAATAGAAATGAAGAAAACAATAGCAGAGATCAACAAAATTAAAAGTTGTTTTCTTTCAGAAGGTAAACCCAATTCATAAACCCTTAGCCAGACTCATCAAGAAAAAAAGGGAGAGGACTCAAATCAATAAAATTAGAAATGGAAAAGGAGAAATCACAACTGACACTGCAGAAATACAAAGGATTATAAGAGACTACTACAAACAACTATATACCAATAAAATGGACAACCACGAAGAAATGGAGAAATTCTTGGAAAGGTACAATTTTCTTGGAAAGGTACAATTCTTCCTGAACCAGGAAGAATTAGAAAATATAAACAGACCTATCACAAGTAATGAAATTGAAACTATAATTTAAAATCTTCCAACAAACAAAAGTGCAGGACCAGATGCTTCACAGGTGAATTCTATCAAACATTTAGAGAATAGTTAACACCCATACTTCTCAAACTCTTCTAAAAAATTGCAGAGGGAGAAACACTCTCAAATTCATTCTATGAAGCCACCATCACCCTGATGCCAAAACCAGAAAAAGATATCACAGAAAAAGAAAATATAGACCAATATCACTGATGAACATAGATGCAAAAATCCTGAACAAAATACTAGCAAACAGAATCCAACAACACATTAAAAGGATCATACACCATGATCAAGCAGGATTTATCTCAGGGATGCAAAGATTCTTCAATATACACAAATCAATCAATGTGATACAGCACATTAACAAATTAAGGAATAAAAACCATATGATCATCTCAATAGATGCAGAAAAGCTTTTACCAAAATGCAACACCCATTTATGATAAAAACTCTCCAGAAAATGGGCATAGAGGGAACTTACCTCAACATAATAAAGGTCGTATATGACAAACCCACAGCAAGCATCATACTCAATGGTGAAAAACTTAAAGCATTTCCACTGAGATCAGGAACGAGACAAGGATGTCCACTCTATCCACTCTTATTCAACATAGTTTTGGAAGCCCTAGCCACAGCAATCAGAGAAGAAAAAGAAATAAAAGGAATACAAATTGGAAAATAAGAAGTAAAACTGTCACTGCTGATGACATGATACTATACATAGAGAATCCTAAAGATGCCACCAGAAAACTACTAGAACTAATCAATGAATTTGGTAAGGTTGCAGGATAAAAAATTAATGCACAGAAATCTCTGACATTCCTATACATCAACAATGAAAAATCAGAAAGAGAAATTAAGAAAACACTCCCATTTACCACTGCAACAAAAAGAATACATTACCTAGGAATAAACTTGCTTAAGGAGGCAAAAGACTTGTAGTCAGAAAACTATAAAACACTGATGAAAGAAATCAAAGATGACATAAACAGATGGAGAAATATACCATGTTCCTGGATTGGAAGAATCGATATTGTGAAAATGACTATACTACACAAAGCAATCTACAGATTCAATGCAATCCCTATCAAGCTACCAATGGCATTCTTCATAGAATTAGAACAAAAAATTTTATAATTCTTATGGAAACACAAAAAACCCCAAATAGCCAAAGCAATCTTGAGAACGAAAAACAGAGTTGGACGAATCAGGCTCCCTGACTTCAAACTATACCACCGAGGTACAGTAATCAAGACAGTTTGGTACTGGCATAAAAACAGAAATATAGATCAATGGAACAGGATAGAAAGCCCAGAGATAAACCCACGCATAAATGCTGGAGAGGGTGTGGAGAAAAGGGAACCCTCTTGCACTGTTGGTGGGAATGTAAATTGCCACAGCGACTATGGAGGACAGTATGGAGGTTCCTTAAAAAAATAAAAATAGAACTACCATATGACCCAGCAATCCCACTACTGGGCATATACCCTGAGAAACCTGTAATTCAGAAAGAGTCATGTACCACAGTATTCACTGCAGCACTGTTTACAATAGCCAGAACATGGAACCAACCTAAATGTCCATCCACAGATGAATGGATAAAGAAGATGTGGCACATATATACAATGGAATATTACTCAGCCATAAAAAGAAACGAAATTGAGTTATTTGTAGTGAGGTGGATGGACCTAGACTCTGTCATACAGAGTGAAGTAAATCAGAAAGAGAAAAACAAATATCGTATGCTAACACAAATATATGGAATCTAAAAGAAAGGTTCTGAAGAACCTAGAGGCAGGACAGGAATGCAGACGTAGAGAATGGATTTGAGGACACGGGGAGGGGGAAGGGTAAACTGGGACAAAGTGAGAGAGTGGCATTGACACATATACACTACAAGAGGTAAAACAGATAGCTAGTGGGAAGCAGCCCCATAGCACGGGGAGATCAGCTCCATGCTTTGTGACCACCTAGAGGGGTGGGATAGGGCGGGTGGGAGGGAGGGAGATGCAAGAGGGAGGAGATATGGGGACATGTGTATGCATATGGCTGATTTGCTTTGTTGTGCAACAGAAACTAACACAGTATTGTGAAGCAATTATACTCCAGTAAAGATCTATTAAAAAAAATGGTATGTACAGTACAAGGCCAATCTTAATTCAAAATAATTGTGAGTAGACAAAAGATTAGGTAGAGAAATTTGTTTGGATTTTATTTTCCTCCGAGTGACTTTATGCATTTGCAAAATTTTCTCTTCGAATATGTATTATAATAAAAAATGTGACTAAGAATTTTTAAATATATCTTTCCCTTGAGTTTCCAAAAAAAGTGAACAGAGAAGATACATTTATTTGTACTTCCTGTTTAAATCACTATTGAAATGAAAGGAAATGCATATAATGCGAGCGATGGGGAGCAGCAGATGAAGCTTCCATCACTCACCAGCCGCTCACCTCCTGCTGTGCCGCCAGGTTCCTAACAGGCCGCTGACCGCTATCGGTCCGCAGCCCCGGGGTTGAGGACCCCTTATTTAGATCTTGCTACTTTCAAAAAGCACATGAAATTGTTTGTAATAAATATCTGTACTATAAACAATAAAAATAGAGATAGGAGTGAACTTTTTCAGACATAGAATTAGAAATAAAAGTCATTTATTTCTAGTGTTTTAGACCTGGCCAGTCATTAGTTATCTGTTTTAAAAACAAACCCAGTTTTCACTTTGGCACTCAAATGAAAACCAATGGTGACAAATGTCAAATTCGAGGAGGTGAGGGAATTTTTGTGTTTCATCTATGGGACTCATTCCTTCCCAACTGTATCAGATCCTCGGAGACTGTATATTCTTCAACTCAATGTCTGTGAAGCAAGGTCTCTGGCACCTTGATGATTATGCCTGTAAGAAAAATAAAGAAAAAGACTTTGTGTCAAACGAAGGCGTTCACACACAAAAAACTGTTAAAGAATATTAGATAGTTGTCTTTTTTTTAAATGCATGGATCCAAAATATAAAACGATCCGCAAATGTTTCGACCCAGAGATTTCTGCTGGAGCAAAATCTCTTTTTTTCTCTCTCTCTCCTTCATTCACACACAGACGCACGCACGCACGCACAGTATTTACAGTGGTTAGGAGAACGGCAATCAGAGAACTTTAGCGCTGTAGAGACTGCTGAGCCCAGAGCCCTGGATGGAGAATGCGCCTGGCCTCGGAAACCTTTAACCACACTGTCCAGGTCGCGGTGGCTAGTGGTCAGCGCGCGTCTGGACAGGAGGGAACTTTCAGACAATCCCCGGCGACCCAGGGCTTCCCTAGAGACAGGGCGTTGGAACCTGGGACAGAGTGGAGGGAGGAAGAGACAGTGTGAGTCGGGGGTGGCGGCAGCAGCGCTCTGGATCTGTCGCCCTCGGATCCCCCGGGCTGCGGGACAGAGAGACTCGGAAGAGGAGCGCGAGCGCCTCCCCGCCGCCCCTGCAGCCACTCCGGGCGCGCACGGATCCACTGGGCGCTGGGGCCGCGAGTCAAGGCCGGGACTCGAGAAGCTCTCCCCGGAAGTAGCAACCAAGGCGCGAGCCTCCGCGCGGCAGAACGGAGACCGAAAGGCACGGGGCTCGGACAGCCTGGCCCCGGGCATCCCCGACTAGTGGCCTCGAGCCCGACACCCCAGCTGCGCCGCGCTCCCGGCCACAAGTTTGCCTCGCGCCGGCCAAGTTGCGAGTGTGAATCTTTCCTCGGGCTTCGGGAAGAGTGTCCCTGTTCCTCGCTCGGGCTGGCTCGGGTATGGCCGGACCCCACCTCTGGGGGTGGCTGCTGCTCGGGGGCTGCTTCCTCGCCAGAGCCCAGGTAAGAGCCCCTGTTCCACGGCACCTGCTTCCCGGAGCCTCCGGCCGGTGTTCAACGTTAGGGCGGCCGAGACCAAGGCGCGCGCGGGCGCTGACGCTTACACATTCACGCACTAACACGCTCAGAGAGAGACAGACACACACACAAGTGCACCCGGCAAGGTTTGACAGGCATTTAGTGGAGCTGCAAAGATATGCTTTAGGTGAATGATGTCCTGGGGGTGGGCACTATTCCGACCAGCATCTTGGCATCTGCAAAGTAAGAGGATATTTATGAACAACGGGGTTCTGGGTCAGGAGGGTTGAGAGGTGAAGAACTTTTCTTACTCTTAGTCTCCTTGATCCCCGTTTAATTAATTCAAATTATTTTTTGTCTGCTGGCAATTTACCGTCCCCCCCCCCTTTTTTTTTTTTTTTTTTTTTTTTTTTTTTGCGGTACGCGGGCCTCTCACTGTTGTGGCTTCTCCCGTTGCGGAGCACAGGCTCCGGACGCGCAGGCTCAGCGGCCATGGCTCACGAGCCCAGCCGCTCCGCTGCATGTGGGATCTTCCCGTACCGGGGCACGAACCCGTGTCCCCTGCATCGGCAGGCGGACTCTCAACCACTGCGCCACCAGGGAAGCCCTACCGTCACTTTTGAGAACTTAAATTTCTAGGATTGTTTGTGACCACTGTCTGAAAGGATAATTGACTCTTCCTGTTACAGAATCACGTATCATTAAAGCGAGGAGACTAGATAGAAAAATACATGTAACTTGTTAAAGCTGAGTTATGTTTTGACTAAATGGTAGTTGTCATTTTCGTACTGCTAATATCGTTTAGAGATTTTCTGGGTGATCTTTCACAATGGACCCTTTCTAATGCGCAATTCATCCTCACATTTTTTTGAGTCAAATAAAATGTAGGATTTACACTCAGCTTTTTAGATGAGCTAGAAAGAGTTGCTTGTAGTGTAATGCAATTTAAGAGCCCTGTAACTTTAAATGGAAATCAACGTTATTTCTCTTTTCTGTTCGGGAGGGGGCGCACTTTGACCGTCAAATAAAGCCCCAAATTAGGTTTTTTAAATTCTTTCCCCATGAGAAACTTAAGGCATTAATTTATGTACTGGTACTGTCTAAACTTAATACTATGTTCTTGGCTTTCAAATGGCCAGTTTAAATTTGTTATTCTAAACGTGCAGGTTTTTTTGTTTTGTTTTGTTTTTTTAACCACATAGCTACATACGTTAATAGAAATAGGTGTTCTCCTAAATACTGGGCTTTATGTAATATGACCAGGATATTTCAAGTGAACTTAATATGTTAAAAAAATCAAACGATGTGTGTTATACATTGACTAATAAGATGGTCAGTGAATGCTCAAAAGTAGAGTATGCTCTAACCTGAAAAATTTCACCAAGGTAACAGAAGGAATTATGAATGAATGGAAAAACTCTTAAGAATTTGGTGACAGTTATAGAGCTCGGGTGATCGCTAATGTATTTCCTGCATTTCTCTCTCATAAGATATTTGGATAATATGCTTGAAAACTCCACTTCCTTGTATAAGGGACAAGTGACCTCTAGCCATTTATTTATTTTATTTATTTTATTTTTTGGCGATACGCGGGCCTCTCACTGTTGTGGCCTCTCCCGTTGCGGAGCACAGGCTCCAGACGTGCAGGCTCAGCGGCCATGGCTCACGGGCCCAGCCGCTCCGCGGCATGTGGGATCTTCCCGGACCGGGGCACGAACCCACGTCCCCTGCATTGGCAGGCGGACTCTCAACCACTGCGCCACCAGGGAAGCCCTAGCCATTTATTTTATTCAGCGTTCCAGATTACTTTTTCTAAGGAAATAGACATTGTTTAGTACAACGGAGAAGAAAATCACTGTGCGATTATGGGAAGAATATTTAGCTTTCAAAAAAACCATCAGGACATTGAGCGCTTTTTCTATGATTTTAAACCAAGGCTTCTCAACATTGTGGGCCATATAATTCTTTGTTATGGGTGCTGACTTGTACATTGCAGGATATTTAGCAGCAGTCCTGTCCTCTCCACTAGAAACCAGCAGCAGCTCCCAAACCCTGCCTCGTGGTAACCAAAAACGTCTCCAGCTGTTGCCAAACGTCCCTTGGGAGGCAAAATCGCCTCTGGTTAAGGCCCATTGCTTAAAACCCACTTCCATTTATATTTATAGATTAAGAATTATGTGAAATGAGTTTGTGATAATACGTTACATTTCTGGCACTCTAAACAAAATCTGAAGGTTACATTGAAGTCATTTACGTTGACACGCTGACACCTTCTTTGATCTTCAGTTTCTTCATTCCCAGCAAAGACACATATTAAAAAATGTAATATATTGGTAGAACAACAAAGGAAACTCGTCCAAGCAGAATGAACTTGTGTAGAATAAATGTTTACTATCTGGCAAACATTGGATTACATTACACAATAGGCAACATAGGCTAGTACTTGCAATTGTTTTAAATATCCCTGTGGTTTTTGGTTGGTGAAGATGCTGCCTTTGCCTCAGTGCACAGTTCAAAAGCCATGAATTCATGCATCAGGCATCATTGAAGAGCCCAGCAATGCAGTTCCTAGAGTCAGAGTGAGGACAACTGTGTGAATATGTGTAGTATTTTCTTTATTAGGGGGTAAAACCTGAGAAAGGTAACAGGGTGAGGAAGCAGGATTGGACAAGGAGAGCCTCAGACTGGGCTGCAAACCTGACAAAGTCTTGGCCAACCCCATGGAGAGCTCTGGGGCAAAGGTTGCCCATCATAGGCATCCCACATGGTGAAGAAATGGCCACGTCCTGGTTCTTCCACTGTGCTCAGTCATTGGCTAGGGTTTTTTGTATGATTGTTGACTGGGATCCAGAGCTGAGACAGATGCTTGAAAGCACTGCAGCTGGAGGCTGTCAGCCAACTGCACTCCTTCCAGACAGGTAGCTGGTTCCTTCTAGAAGGACTGTCTCAGTGGTGTACCTCCATGGCTGTTCCCTCCCTTACAAAGTTATCCAGGAACAGCACTGGTTTTGCTGGGTTTGAGAATGGGCTGACGCCACGCGATGCAGGCACCTTCTCCAGGCTCCAGGGCTGCAGATCAGTGTGGCTGTCAGACAGTGTGTGAGAGGAAGTGAGTACAAATCCACCACCACAACTGGAAAAAATTCCCAGCAGCTCGTGACATACTGAGTGGAAGTTCCTCAGTTCCATAGAGTACCAGGTGTGAGCAGATGCCAACGCAGGGCAGGTTTCGTGTTCTAGTTATTACTCATTTTTGCCTGAGTGGAATCCCAGCACCACCGTGGACATTCTGGTACAGGGGAAGGAACACTGGCCTGGGGGCCCGGAAAGCTGCATTCAGATCCCTCCTCTGATAACATACAGCCTCCTCGGGCATGAAACTTGATCTCTCCATTCTTCCTCTGTGAAGTTAGGAGGATGGGCTTTACTGACCTTCCAGTGTGACAATTCGGGGTCTCCTGGAAAGTCAGAAATCTCTTACTGGGTGGGAAGAAAATGATGACCACATACCACATACTGTGGTAAGCACTTTATCATTATTTCCTTTAATTCTCACAGTAACTTTATGAGCTAGGCACTGTAAATTGTTCACGCTTTATAAATGAGAAAATGGGGCTAAGAGATGTTAGGTAGCATTCTTGGGTCACACAGCTAACAAGTAGAGTAGCCATGAGTCACACGGGGTTACTAACAAGTAGAGTAGCCATGAGTCACACGGGGCCTTCTGCTCCTGAACCCACCCCGCAGACTGATGCCCTCATCGTGGAGATCAGCTGGGCACTGATTAGCTGGATTATGTATACACACATGCTCTTTCTCAGCAATATCCACCCTGGGTCTATTTCCCCGAGAATTTCTCACACAAGTCCATAATGGTTATTGCAGTAATTCTGTGGTGTTAGAGAGCTGGGAACAATCTGGGTGTTCAGTGGGGTAACAGGCAGCAATAAAAAGCAATGGATTCAATGTACACAAAGCAGCATGAATGAGATCCTTAAAATAGGCTGAGATACAGCACAGAAACAATGAGATGTATATTACCATTTACGTATATTCAAATACATGCACATAAAACAGCAATACATATTGTATCAACATATTTAGTTAATATTTTGTATATATATTTCACGTAAATGGTTGTGTATGGGAAGATAGAGAAGGAGGAGTGGGGTATAGAGACACAAGGGGATAGATAATCAATCAATCAATCAAATAAACCAACATGCTGTATTGGAAATTGTGGTGATAATAAATGGAATTACCAACAAGCCATTACTGGTAGACTTAACAATGAAGACATAGGGCTTCCCTGGTGGTGCAGTGGTTAAGAATCCACCTGCCAATGCAGGGGACACGGGTTCGAGCCCTGGGCTGGGAAGATCCCACATGCTGCGGAGCAGCTAAGCCCGTGCACCACAACTACCGAGCCTGTGCTCTAGTGCCCATGAGCCACAACTACTGAGCCCACGTGCCACAACTACTGAAGCCCTTACACGTAAAGCCGGTGCTCCCCAACAAGGGAAGCCACTGGTCCGCAACAAGGGAAGCCACTGCAACGAGAAGCCCGTGCACTGCAACAAAGAGTAGGCCTCGCTCGCCACAACTACAGAAAGCCCATGCACAGTAACACAGACCCAACTCAGCCAAAAATAAATAAACAAATAAATAAATTAAATGGGGGCAATAATGACATTTATCTCATAGAATGTGAGTATTAAAATTAAAAACATATAAACAACAAAAGCCTTAAGGTGTCTGATAATGAAAATGTCAGTTCTTTCCTTCTATCAGCCAATTAGTAAAGAGCTTTTTAATGGAATGGTTATTAGATTGAGATAGTTTCTAAACAAGATTGGGGGTAAGTGAAGGCTTTTCAAAGGGGTGTGTGTGTGTGTGTGTGTATGTGAATTTTGCAAGGCTATTCCCTCTGCCTGCAACACTCTTCCGTCTATTCCTTATGCTTTCTTTTTCAGAACCCAACTCCTTCAGATAGCAATAGGACATTTTATTCATAATGCTGATAGATTTTATAGTTTGCCATTTATTAATGAGTCCTTGATTAACATCTATCTCCTCCTTTGAAGAAGTCGTTCTGAAGACAGTACAGCTAATCATAAGGCAGTTGCAGCAGTCTTATAATCACTGGTGTGTCCTTGTAGAAGTGGAGATGCAGGGAGGCAGATGGATTCGAGAGGTAGAAGGTACATTCAACTGAAGGAAGAGTGGGTTGGGGCAGGTATCATCGATGAGTTAGATTTTTAGATAAGCTGAGTTGGTGGAGCCTGTGAGATATTTAGGAGATGGTTGGATATTGGATTATGGAGTTTAAGAGAAGCTCTGGATTTAGCATCATCCCTTTTTAAATAGGGAGTACTTGAAACCACAGGAAAGAATGATATTCTCAGTGAGAGTATAGTGGAATTAAAAGGGTTGGCTAACTAGTTTGAAAAAAGACATGCCGATTGGTTTTCTGTAAGATTACCCCTGAATTGTAAATTCACAGGGGAAAAGGGGCTAATAAGCAATTTGGAACCCTCTGTGACAATTAGCATGGTGCCTTTGAGTGGTAGTTCTCCATAAATGTTTGATTAAGGTAATTTGTATTTCTTTTATTCATCTTCTTTGATCCCACTTGGAACTCAAGTCTCTGATCATTTACTCCAGTTTTTTTTGTTTTTTTTTTTTGCGGTACGCGGGCCTCTCACTGTTGTGGCCTCTCCCGTTGCGGAGCACAGGCTCCGGACGTGCAGGCTCAGCGGCCATGGCTCACGGGCCCAGCCGCTCCGCGGCATGTGGGATCTTCCCGGACCGGGGCACGAACCCGTGTCCCCTGCATCGGCAGGCGGATTCTCAACCACTGTGCCACCAGGGAAGCCCTACTCCAATTTTAGTTGAAAAAATGTCATTCTATTCTAAGGATCAGAGATGACTGCCCTGGGTACAAATGATGCAGTGGAACCTATATCTGGTCACAAAGATGGAGGAAAGAGAGCTGCTGGTAAAGCAACCCTGAGGGAGTTGGGTGTTTCCAGAGATCTCTTGTCTTAATAACTGACAAACTAGCAGGCTAAATGTTGAGCTTACCAGTTAGTCTACTGGATGGTAGAATTTTATAGACTCTCAAAGAAAGTAAATCATGGCTTTCTGGAGGAAGAGGGAACTACACAAAATGGTCAAGATTATGGACCTTCTAATCGGAACTGAATTTGGAATCTGTGTTTCCTATTCTCATGCTATTACTTATCTCAAAAACTCAGTTTCTTCTTCCCAAAAAATGGGGTGAAAAATAGGAAAAAAATGGGATGACCTAATGCAAGTTATTTTTTTTTTGACATGTGTATTACATGAAAACCTCAGGAGAAGCATTTAATGTAGTGCCTGTAACAGAGTTTGCTCACTGTACGTGTCAGCCATCAGTGTTGTCGTCATCATCATCATTACCATAATTTCTATCACATTTTAAATTTTATTGTTGGTATAGAGAATCTCTATTATTTTTATTTATTGATTCATACCTATGAGGTTTATTCCTGAACAGTAACAATTTTCTCCAATATCTGTATCTGTTCTTTCTTTCTTTTTTTTAGAGATAACTTCTATTTACAATAATAACATTAATAACAAACAGTTACTGAGCACTTCATCTGTGACTGTGTTTTACCGTCATATTATTTATCTCAGATTATAGCCCAATAGTGTAGATTTTATTTTGTTCACTTTGTATAGATCGGGACTATGAGAACTAGTATTTCATGAATTTCTAGAAGGTACATCTTTTTTGTTTTGAATACTTTATTTATTTTATTTTTTTGTAATTTTTATTGGGGTATAGTTGATTTACAATGTTGTCTTAGTTTCAGGTGTACAGAAAAATGAGTCTGTTATACATATACATATATCCACTCTTTTTTAGATTCTTTTCCCATATAGGCCATTACAGAGTATTGAGTAGAGTTCCCTGTGCTATACAGTAGGTCCTTATTAGTTACCTATTTTATATATAATAGTGTGTATGTGTCAATCCCAATCTTCCAATTTATCCCTCCCCCCCTTTACCCCTTGGTAACCGTAAGTTTATTTTCTACATCTGTAACTCTGTTTCTATTTTGTAGATACGTTTATTTGTAGCCTTTATCTGTTATTTCTTTTTATCTTTTTTCTTACATTACATTAGCTAGAAATTCCATATAAAGTTGAATGATAACAGTAATTATTGTGGGCATCTTACCTTGCTTATTACTTCAGTGGGATGCTTCTAAAGATTTATCTTTAAGTATGATAGTTGCTCTAGGTTTTTAATAGAAGTACCATCATTGCTAATTTTGTTAAGTTGTTAAATGTAAGGCTAGTATAGAACTTTTGAATGACAACATGTATAATTTTTAAGTCACAAATGATACGTTATTTCTTTAAAAACTGTCATATTTGTTGTATTGAGCTCCTGTCACAGGTATTGGACTGCTTGAGGGCAGGAACTGATTCTTAATCATTTTTCTAGAGTGAATGGTACCAGTAGATGCTCATTAAATATTGGTAAGTGTTTTCATAATCATAGGTAGAAGGATTATTATATATTGCTTCTTAAATTAGCAACTAAGTCAAATACTTTTGTTATTATGAGATATAGGATAACAAATTCAAATGTCTAGCAAACAAACAAAAATGTTGTTATTTGGCCAACTTTTCAGTCCCTTGTCTGCCCTCTCTCAAGAATTTCCCTGGATTCTTTCCCCTGTATGCATCACCAAGTTAATTTCCAGTTTGTCCTCTAGATATCAGCTCATGTGTACCTTATTCAGGAAAGCCTGGCTTACCCAGTAAGGCAAAAATGTCCTTACAATAAGCTCTCAGAACCCTGTATATCTTACTTTCTCTTGTAGCATTTTTCAGAGAGTTGTAACTTAACATTTTCTGTGATCATGGTGTAATTACTCTTTCTCCTTTTCTAGACTGCACTTTTCATGAAGGCAAAGGCTGTACTTGTTTTTGCTCCTTTTTATATCCCAAATGGCCAGCACAGAGCAAGGAATCATAAACACCACTTGAATAAATGAACATTTAGTCAAGTAAAATAAACATTTCTCCGTAATAAAATGTAGTTCCCAAGTTTTCTTGGTCCTGCAGAGATTATGAATATTTTGGTTGATTGAAATGGCATTAATTACACATTAAAAATTGTGTTCTGATTTTAAATTAAAAAATACTATTTGGTCAAATATTTATATGAGAAGATTGGAAGAAACTTATATGTATAATTAAGGTAATTAAGGTAAAACTGCCTCTCTTTTATGAAACCATTTACATCAAATTGCAAACTGGCTGAAATTTCCTAGATGAGAATAGTTTATACTGCTTGTCACTTTCCTTACTTTTATAATCAGGTTAGTTCTGTTTTCCATGATAAACAGTTTCTCAGTGGGCTTCCCTGGTGGCGCAGTGGTTGAGAGTCCACCTGCCGATGTAGGGGACGCGGGTTCGTGCCCCGGTCCGGGAGGATCCCACATGCCGCGGAGCGGCTGGGCCCGTGAGCCATGGCCGCTGAGCCTGCACGTCCGGAGCCTGTGCTCCGCAACGGGAGAGGCCACAACAGTGAGAGGCCCGCGTAGTGAAAAAAAAAAAAAAAAAAAAAGTTTCTCAGTTATTTTTTAATATACATTTTTTTTGACAGCAGAGACTGTATTTAACAATGCAATTTTGTGGCCATGAGGTATGCCTAAGCTTGAATATTCTTCTGTTTACACTGTAATAGAATCTGCCTTTAGCAAGCCACTCATGCATGTAATGAGCACCAAGGCGGGACTTCTCCTCTCAACATATATTCTGGCATCTCATTTCTTAGATGAATAAAGTCTGTAAGACACAATATTCAGAAGCTTTTGGTAGTTATCTAAACAAAACTTAAGCACAATTTCATGTTGATTAATTGAGCTTAGAGATACCTAAAAACTGGAAGAAATCGTGAGTAGATACATGGGGCTTTCCTGCATCCTCAAGAATGCCTTTTAAAATCATTCCAAAGACACAGCATACTTCTGTTTCCCATCAGATTGGTAATATTTAGTTATAACATTTTGTTTGTGAGTTTATTGCATTTCTTACCACTCATGGTTATAGTGTAGTCTGAGAGCCACATTGTACCCCTTGACCTACCCCCAGGCAAGATCCATGGCTTGAATTTCTTGTATGTCTACCTTTTGCCACAGTATCTTTGCCCTTGGGAGGATTCAATGAATACTGTTGAAATAAATACTCTCAACAGTCCTCAGTGCTAAACCAGAACAATCAGTGTAGAATGAGTAGATGACTGGCCGAAGGCATTTCTGTGGATTTGAGGAGTTGCCCCCAGTGAAAATTCGTTTTCCCCAGGACTTTTTTTTTTTGCGGTACGCGGGCCTCTCCCGTTGTGGAGCACACCGGACGCGCAGGCTCAGCGGCCATTGCTCATGGGCCCAGCCGCCCCACGGCATGTGGGCTCTTCCCGGACTGGGGCACGAACCCGTGTCCCCTGCATCAGCAGGCGGACCCTCAACCACTGCGCCACCAGGGAAGCCCCAGACTTCTCATTTTTAATTCAATAAAATTGCACTGCATTACTAAGTATTATGTTCATTGTGCAGGTTCTGAAAGTGGTTAAGAGATGGCTCTGTTCTCCAAGGAGCTTTCACTCTATGGGAGGAGACAAGATTGCCACTACTGCAAAAAGGAGCTCTTGGCCTCTGCTCATGACTTCTGTCTCCCCTCCCTGCAGGATCTGTTCCTTTTCCTTCTTTCTAATATATCTTGTCTGTCTTTGACTTCCACATTTTTGCAGTGTGAATGGTAGATACTCAACTAGAGCTGGGAAAACCTCTGCCAAAGGTTTCTTATGTTCAGCCTTTTTTTTTTTTTCTTTTTACTTCACTAAGTTTATTTTGGTCAAATATATTTAGAATGTAATAAACGTATAGGCTTGGTGATAATAGCAGTAGTAATAGTTAACATTTTTACAGTGTTCACTATATAAAGGCATTTAATTAGGCATCTCTATGCATTATTTTCTTTAATCCTCACAACAATCTTATGAGGAAGGTAATGAGCATTTTTCTTGCCTCTCCAAAATCCACTCCATTTCTTACCAATTTTGTGGCAAACAAGGACAAGCGGTAGAGTAAGTGAAAAAAAAATGCAAAACTGAAGATCCCTGCCCTCATGAATTTTACATTCTCCCATTCTCCTGAAGCCTGCTCTACCTATGGAGTCAGGTATGTGCACCAAGAAATTTCCTTATGTTATCTAGTTAAGCATATTGTTGGCACAGTCTTATGCTGAAATTACCTAAGATCTGTGCTTTAATTCTGTAGATACGGGAAAACAAAGAATAACTTACCTATTAACGTCTTCTCATTAAAATTTCAGCCATGCTAGATGACTAAGTTCTAGAGATTGGCTATTCAACACAAGGCCCATGGTTAGCAATATGGTGCACTTTTTTTCCCCCTTAGCTTTCTTAGTTTTTTTTTTCTTGACACTTAGTGCACCTAAAATTTGTTTAGAGGGTAGATCTCATGTTAACGGTTCTTACTACAAAAAACCGAAAACTAACAAAAGGGTCAGAAGTACACTTTGGGAGATGTTGGCTACATCTTTTATTTTGATCATGGTGATGGTACTATGAGTATTTGCACATGTCCAGACTCATCAAATTGCACACATTAAATATGTGCAGCTCTTTGTATATCAATTATACCTCAAAAAAGCTGTCTAAAAAAAAGGTATCCTAGGGCTTCCCTGGTGGTGCAGTGGTTGAGAGTCTGCCTGCCGATGCAGGGGACGCGGGTTCATGCCCCGGTCTGGGAGGATCCCACATGCCGCGGGGTGGCTCGGCCCGTGAGCCATGGCCGCTGAGCCTGTGCGTCCGGAGCCTGTGCTCCGCGACGGGAGAGGCCACAGCAGTAAGAGGCCCGCGTACCGCAAAAAAAAAAAAAAGTATCCTATCTAATTAAAAAAAACAAAAACCGAAACAAAAAACCCCATAACTTTTTATTCATGACAGTTCCAATCGGCAAATATTGATACTTTGATGGTCTCTCATGCACCAATGTGATAGTCACTGGAAATATAAATATAGTGAAATACATGCTCACGTTTACAAGCAGAGCACGTTCAGCATTTTCGTAAATGTTTCTAAATTTGAGTTAATGTTTAAACCAGCCTTTGAGTGATGATGGTTCCTTTGGGAGAGGAAATCAACTTGACAAAACATCTTATTGTTGAATTGTAGCCTCTTGTGTCTCTACCCCTAGTCTCTCCAAGGTTTGTGTCCCAATTTACCCTGATCTCTCACAATGTTATCAAATATAGTACCCCCCTTTTTGCCCTTAGTGGGTTAAGTTTTGTTGGTTCAAAACCTCAGGAGCTCCCCGGGTAAGATGTGAAACTGGCTCCTGTACACGGAGGGCAAGGAGAGATGGAAGAAAGAGGCAGATCACTCCACATTGGTAGGTGGCAGGTTTAATAAGCAAGGGAACTTAATATGAAGCTTGTCTTGGGCAGCAGCAAGATGAGTAGATCTCCACACTCACCTGCCACCATCTTATAAGTTGATATAGAGGCCTTACCTAGGTTCAGTCACGTGTACCATCCAGATGGTCTCAACAACATGTTCTCTCAAGGCTGCATCCATGAAAACAGCTCTCACTGTGGGAACAGTGGACAGAGTGTGCATTCCAAGGGCAGGGGAGGGGGTGAGGAGCCTCTGATTGCCTGGGTCCAGCCCTCGGCTCTACCTGTGGTCATGTCCTCTCGATGACCTCCCCCAGCAGTTTTACTTTACCTACAGTAAGACCATAGACTTTCACTTCTTACTTGTTCAGAACCCCTTTATCATTCCCAATCTATTAACTAAACTGCTCAATACAGCCTACCTTTTCCTCCTTTTTTCTCCTATTATTCACTCAGCTATCTAAGAACTGTTACATCTTGGCCTCCTCTTTTTCGTTCATAAAACTAGCTGTTGTCTGATGGAAAACTAGCTGTTTCTGATATCATTATATCAGAAATTAGGGAAACCAAAGTTTTATTCACACCTTTTTTGAGAGGCCTTAGAACATTGTTTAATTTACAAGTTCTCATTGTAATTTTTCTTTATTCGCTTAATAAACATGCACAATTTTTATAGCTAATGAGTGCACAGTGTTTCTACTATGTGAAACTTTACCTTATAGTTTGTTGACCTATTAATGGTGATTTTACTTCATTGCTTTTGCTCAAAATTATTCTCTTCACTGCTGATGATATAATACCAAACATGTTAATTTTCCAAGCCACTACTCTTTCCCAGGATCCTACAGCTGTGCCACATGACAGATGTGTTGCCTGGGGTGGTAACACCAATTATAAATGGAATATTGGACACTGCGGTTTGGCCTGTAGTGTGATTTTTCTGTAACTCAAATTCTGGTTGCCTACTGCCTGAAGGAAGTGATCTTGATGATTTGTTGTGTCCCCACAAAGGTCAACACTGTGTGTGTGTGAGGAGTGGCTAATTTATTTATTATTTTATTCTTTTTTATATTATGTAATGTGATTTGCAAAAAGGTGTACAACTTGATGATTTAATATCTCTATATATCGTGAAATGATTACCACTGTCAAGTAACCCATTCGTCACCTCACATAGTTATCTTTTGTGTGTGTGTGTGTGTGTGTGTGTGTGTGATGAGACCACTTAAGATCTAATCTTAGTGGGAATTCCCTGGCGGTCCAGTGGTTAGGACTTCTGGGTTCAATCCCTGGTCAGGGAAGTAAGATCCACAAGCTGTGCAGTGTGGCAAAAACAAACAAACAAAAACTACTCTCTTAGCAAAATTCAAGTATACATACAGTATTGTTAACTCTAGTCACCATGCTCTAGGTTAGCTCCCCAGAGCTTATTCATCCTATAACTGGAAATTTGTACCCTTTGACCGGCAGCTCCACATTTTCCCCACCCCACAGCCCCTGGTAACCACCATTCTAGTCTCTGGTTCCATGAGTTTGACTTTTTAGGTTCCACATATAAGTGAGATCATATACTATTTGTCTTTCTGTCAACACAGTTTTGATAGTGCTAATTATTGTCTGCTTTCCTTTCCACATGAGATGGACTCTGTCATAGTGCAGCACATTATCGAACAGGCTTGAATGACAGAATCAGTCCTGTGTGAGAACATTTCCTTGGGAGACAGGAAACTTGGCTTTTAGTGCACATTTTACTATAACTGAGCTGGGTGACCATAGATAAGTGGCTAAACTCTGGGTTTCATTTTTTATTTGTAAAGAGTAGAAGGTTTTGATCTTTAATATATTAGGGATTCAGACTTCTTCAAATTATCAATATAGTTTTAACTTTTAGAAAGAACTTTATTGAAATTAGTATGTAAACATAATAGGAATCCAAGACAAAATCTGCCTACATTCTCATTTAGTCTTTGGCTATGCACATATCCAATGAATACATACTTTCAGTTATGTTATAAATGAAACTTTATATGTTACTTTTTCATTTGACATACAGTACATATTTTTCCAAAAAATGACTTTTTTTTTTCTGTTTGACACACACTTTTCCTCCTTCTTTCCTCTCACCACCATTCCACCGTCCCCATCCCACTCAGGTAATATGTGTCCTTCCACCTTTTTCTCCATAACTCATTTGATTGTATAAAATATAAACATATATGTAGGGGTGAAATAGCATTTTGTTGATGGTTTCCTTTGCTGTACAGAAGCTTTTTAGTTTGATGTAGTCCTACTTGTTTATTTTTGCTTTTGTTGCCTTTGTTTTTGGTGTCAAATTAACAAAACAAAACAAAACAAAAACACCTGCCAAGACTGATGTAAAGGAGCTGACTTTGTATATTTTCTTCTAGGAATTTTATGGTTTCAGGTCTTGCCTTCAAGACCTTAATCCATTTTGAGTTTATTTTTGTATATGGTGTAAGATAGTGGTCCATTTTCATTCTTTTGCATGTCCAGTTTTCCCAACACCATTTATTGAGGACACTATCCTTGAAAATTAGTTGACCATATATATGTGTGTTTATTTTTGGGCTCTGTTCTGTTCCATTGATCTTGTATCTGTTTTTCTTCCAGTACCATACTTTTTTGATTACTATAACTTTGTAATATAGTTTTAGATCAGGAAGTGTGATGTCTCCAACTTTGTACTTCTTTCTTGAGACTGGTTTAGCTATGTAGGGTCTTTTGTGATTCCATACAAATTTTAGAAAAATTTTTTCTATTTCTATGAAAAATGCCATTGAAATTTTGATAGGGATTGCATTGAATCTGTAGATTATTTGGGTAGTATGGACATTTTAACAATATTAATTCTTCTAATCCATCAGCATGAAATATCTTTCCATTTATATGTGTTTTCTTCAATGTCTTTCATTAATGTCTTATAGTTTTCAGTGTAGAGGTTTTTCATATCCTTTGTTAAATTTATTTCTAAGTATTTTATTATTTTTGATGCAATTGTAAATGAGATTAAAAAATATTTTTCTTTCTGATAATCCATTATTAGTGTATAGAAATGCAACAGATTTTTATGTATTAATTTTGTATCCTACAACTTTATTGAATTTGTTTATTAATTCTAACAGTTTTTTTGGTGGAGTCATTAGGGTTTGCTATATATAATATGTCATTTGAAAATAGAGACAGTTTTACTTCTTCCTTTCTGATTTGTATGCCTTTCCTTTCTTTTCTTTCCTAATTGCTCTGGCTAGGAATTCCAGTAGTATGTTGAATAAAAGTGGCAAGAGTGGCCATTCTTGACCTTAGAGGAAGAGCTTTCAGCTTTTCACCTTTGTTTTGTTTTTAGCAAGTAATTAGGTTTATTTTTTTCAGGTTTCTATTGACTTTATTTTTTAAATTTTTTATTTTATATTGGAGCATAGTTGATTAAAAATGTTGTGTTAGTTTCAGGTGTACAACAAAGTGATTCAGTTATACATAAACATGTATCTGTTCTTTTTCAAATTCTTTTCCCATTTAGGTTCCCTGTGCAGCGTTCCCTGTGTTATACAGTAGGTTCTTATTGGTTATCTATTTTAAATATACCAGTTTTCCATTATATATACCAGTTTTCCATAATATATAATGTTAGCTGTGGGCTTGTCATATATGGTCTTTATTATGTTGAGGTACGTTCTCTCTGTACCCATTTTGTTTAGAGTTTTTATCATGAATGGATGTTGAATTTTGTCAAATGCTTTTTCTGAATCTATTGAGATGATCACATATGACTTTTGTCCTTCATTTTGTTAGTATGATGTATCTCATTGATTGATTTGCAGATACTGAACCATTCTTGTATCCTTGGAATAAATCCTTTGATCATGATGTATGACCCTTTTAATATATTATTTAATTCAGTTTGCTAATATTTTGTTGAGGATATTTACATATATGTTCATCAAGGATATTGGCCTGTAATTTTCTTTTCTTGTAGTGTTCTTATCTAGTTTTGATATAAGGGTAATGCTGGTCTCGTAAAATGAGTTTGGAAGTATTTCTTCATCTTCTATTTTTCGGAAGAGTTTGAGAAGGATTGGTATTAATTTTTCTTTAATGCTTGGTAGAAGCCACCGAGTCCTGGACTATTGTTTGTTGGGAGGTTTTTAATTACTGATTCAATCTCCTTACTAAAATTGGTCATTTCAGATTTTCTATTTCTTCCTAATCCAGTAGTGGTCAATTGTATGTTTCTAGGAACTTATTCATTTCTTCTAGGCTGTTTAATTTGTTGGCATATAACTGTTCATCATTTAAGTTAGTTTCAATCAAAGCCAACAGATTTCTTTTTCCTAATTGGACTAAAATTTAATCTTTAGTAATCAATATGGAAAAATTGCATAAATAAGGGACTTTTGCTCAACTAGCTGTTAAAGCTTATGTATGGCAGAAATAAATACTTGGGTGTAGATAAAACTTGAGAGAGAGTAAAAGTGTACCAGTTTCCTCATTTTCCAGAAATGTTAAGGTCAAAGGGCTAACTAAACATTTACCCTGGAAACTCAATCAGGAAGAAAGTTAAATGTTAGAATTGTATAGTGGTAAATCCAAGATTAAAAAAATACCAAAGAGGAAGGTATAATTTACAATAAATACATAACTGATATACAATTGTATATGACTAATAACATAGTACTAATATTTAAAGACAAGTAAAGGACAAATCCAATTAAAATACTACTACCCAAAGCAATCTACAGATTCAATGCAATCCCTATCAAATTACCAATGGCATTTTTTACAAAACTAGAACAAAAACTCTTAAAATTTGTATGGAGACACAAAAGACCCCGAATAGCCAAAGCAGTGTTGAGGGAAAAAAACGGAGCTGGAGGAATCAGGCTCCCTGACTTCAAATTATACTACAAAGCTACAGTAATCAAGACAATATGGTACTGGCACAGAAACAGAAACATAGATCAATGGAACAGTATAGAAAGCCCAGAGATAAACCCATGCACCTCTGGTCAACTAATCTATAACAAAGGAGGCAAGGATATACAATGGAGAAAAGACAGTCTCTTCAATAAGTGGTGCTGGGAAAACTGGACAGCTACATGTAAAAGAATGAAATTAAAACACTCCCTAACACCATACACAAAAATAAACTCAAAATGGATTAGAGACCTAAATGTAAGGCCGGACACTATCAAACTCTTAGAGGAAAACATAGGAAGAACACCCTTTGACATAAATCACAGCAAGAGCTTTTTTGATCCATCTCCTAGAGTAATGGAAATAAAAACAAAAATAAACAAATGGGACCTAATGAAACTTAAAAGCTTTTGCAAAGCAAAGGAAACTACAAACAAGATGAAAAGACCACCCTCAGAATGGGAGAAAATATTTGCAAATGAATCAACGGACAAAGGATTAGTCTCCAAAATATATAAACAGCTTAATGCAGCTCAATATTAAAAAAAACAAACAACCCAATCCAAAAATGGGCAGAAGATCTAAATAGACATTTCTCTAAAGAAGACATACAGATGGCCAAGAAGCACATGAAAAGCTGCTCAACATATCACAAATTATTAGAGAAATGCAAATCAAAACTACAGTGAGGTATCACCTCACACCAGTTAGAATGGGCATCATCAGAAAATCTACAAACAACAAATGGTGATGAGGGTGTGGAGAAAAGGGAACCCTCTTGCACTGTTGGTGGGAATGTAAATTGATACAGCCGCTATGGAGAACAGTATGGAGGTTCCTTAAAAACTAAAAATAGAACTACCATATGACCCAGCTATACCACTAGCTGTATACCACCCTGAGAACACCATAATTCAAAAAGACACATGCACCCCAATGTTCATTGCAGCATTATTTACAATAGCCAGCTCATGGAGGCAACCTAAATGCCCCTTGACAGATGAATGGATAAAGAAGATGTGGTACATATATACAAAGGAATATTACTCAGCCATAAAAAGGAACAAAATTGGGTCATTTGTAGAGACATGGATGGATAAGAGACTGTCATACAGAGTGAAGTATGTCAGAAAGAGAAAAACAAATATTGTATATTAATGCATATATGTGGAACCTAGAAAAATGGTACAGATGAACCAGTTTGCAGGGCAGAAACTGAGACACAGATGTAGAGAACAAACGTGTGGACATCAAGGGGGGAAAGTGGCAGGGGCTGGGGTGGTGGTGTGATGAACTGGGAGATTGGGATTGACATATATACACTAATATGTATAAAATGGATAGCTAATAAGAACCTGCTGTATAAAAAAGTAAATAAAATAAAATGCAAAAATTAAAAAAAAAAAAGAGGGCTTCCCTGGTGGCTCAGTGGTTGAGAGTCTGCTTGCCGATGCAGGGGATGTGGGTTCGTGTCCCAGTCCAGGAGGATCCCACGTGCCACAGAGCAGCTGGGTCTATGAGCCATGGCCACTGGGCCTGCGTGTCCAGAGCCGGTGCTCTGCAGCGGGAGAGGCCACAGCCGTGAGAGGCCCGCATACTGCAAAAAAAAAAAAAAAAAAAAAAAAGAAAAGAAGTAATACAGAGATATTGTATACCTTTCACACATTTTCTCCCGTTGGTAACGTCAGTCATAACTGCAGTGCAATATCCCAAGCAGGAAATTGACATTGATATAATCCACCTACTTTATGCAGATCTCACTGGGTTTACATATACTCATTTATTTGTGTATTTTGTTTTATGCAGTTTTATTACATGTTGATGCACATGACCACCACCACAGCTAAGATATAGAACAGTTTCAGTACAGGAATCCCTCCTGGTACCCTTTTATGGCCACAACCACTTCCCTCTCCTCTCTTGCCTCCCATGCTCCCCCAATAACTGGCAACCACTAATCTGTTCTCCATTTCTATAATCATTATATGACTCTTAAAAGAATTAACTGTGCTTTGATTCTAATTATTAATTGGAGGTCTATAAATACCTACAATAAATTCATGTGGTTGAAATGAAAGAGAAAGAATGAATAATAGGTGTGCAGGATGACAGCTCTATGTGATCACATTCCTAATGCTGTCATCTTAACTGTTACTGAGCCATGGTGTAGATAGACACATTTTATTCTTTAAAGAAATTCTTTTTTATTAAAAATTAAAAAAAAATTTTGTATTGTAGTTGATTTACAATGTTGTGTTAGTTTCAGGTGTACAGCAGATTCTTTTCCCATATAGGTTAATACTGAATATTGAGTAGAGTTCCCTGTTCTATACAGTAGGTCCTTGTTGATTATTTTATATATAATAGTGTGTATATGTTAATCCCAACCTCCTAATTTATCCCTCCCCACCACTTTCCCCTTTGGTAACGATAAGTTTGTTTTCTATGTCTGTGAGTCTGTTTCTGTTTTATAAAAAAATTCATTTAGATACATTTTATTCTTAAACTGCTTTTAATTTGCTTCTCATATGAACAGGGTCATGGGGAATTTTATACAGCCAAATGTGCAAAATGGCCTGGTCTTCAGATTTAGTTCTGGGTTAGAGGTCAGTTTGTGAAAGGATTATAAAACTTGAGAAGTATGGACACTTTTGTGGTTTTTATGGTATTTATGCTTGTATTTTATACATATTGCTTGTTTTTCTTTGAATTAAAAAAAGGACAAATTGGGGGAACACTTCCATAGCTGGTGATTGAATTAAAGGTGGGTGGTTCAATAATATTTTCCCCCAAACTATCAGTTTATTATGGCAGATTCCTGTCTCTATTCTAACTGAATATTACAGACAATATATTCTAAATAATTAAAAACATGTTTCATTTTCAAACTCCCTTTACAATATAAAAACTTTGGCCACTCTCAAGGGAATCATACTCTTGAGAGTGACAGCAGCATTTAAGAATGTAAAATAAAACATTAATAGGTATATATGAACTCTTTTGAGGCCTGTGTGAAAACATGGATTAGAGAGTTAATAAAATGGATTTATTATTTGGCAGTCAATTCTAGAGTATACGAGAAACCCTAAATTACAAGCAAAATACTTTATATTAGGCCAGCTCATCCTTCTCATGGACTATGGAAAATAGAGTGTCACCTCCAAGGGAATTCATTCTCTTTAAACGTATTCTTTTTTAAAATTTATGTCCTATGAGCTGATTATCAGCCTTGCTCTGAGGGTCAGCAGCTGTCCAGATCCCATTCCTCAGCAGAATTCAATAAACCTATTCTTCTAATCCTTTCCAAATTACAGTCTAATTTGATATATGAATGTTATAGTAACTTTCTAAGAGGACTTTTAAACATTAAAGAAACTTCACTTTATGAGAAATGTTTTTGCAAAATTATAAAATAATCATATTTGAACAATTCTCACTTACCTTTGTTTTTTACAACCACCTTGTGGCAAATCTTCATTTACTAGAATGAGGTAATGTTTTTACATATTGTGTTTTTTAAAATTAGGACAACATAATTCTTTTTTGAAAAATTAACTTTTGAGATAATTGTAGATTCACATGCAGTTGTAAAAAAAAAATGCAAAGAGAACTGTGTATCCTTTACCCAGGTTCCCCCAGGGTAGCATCTTATAAAGCTATAGCATAATACACAGCCAGCACATTAACATTGATACAGTCAAGATACAGAACATTTCCATCCCAACAAGGATCCTTCCTGTTGCCCTTTTATAGCCACACCCACCTCCTTTCCACTCCTCACTCCTCAACCCCTGGCAACCGCTAATCTGTTCTCCATTTCTATAATTTAATATGTCTGCTCTTTTTTTTCTTTGTCTGCTTGCTAGAAGTTTATCAACTTTATTGCCTTCTCAAAGAACCAGCTCTTTGTTTCATTGATAATCTATATTGTTTTGCTGTTTCAATTTCACTGATTTCTGTTTTTATCTTTATTGTGTCCTTCCTTTTATTTTCTTTGGTTTTATTTTATTCTTGAGGTGGGAGATTATGTTGTTGATATATGACTTTTCTTCTTTTGTAATATAGGTATTTAGTGCTATAAATTTCTCTCAGCATTGCTTTATCTGTGTCCTATACATTTTGATATGTTGTATTTTCATTTCCATTCAGTTCAATGCATTAAAAAAAAATTTCCCTTAAGCCTTTCTTTTTGACCCAAGGATTATTTAAAAGTGTATTTAGTTTCCAATGTTTAGAGATTTTCCTGGTATTTTTCTCATTGATTTCTAGTTTGATTCCACTGTGGGCTGAGATCATATTCTGAGATCGTATGATTTCAGTTCTAAACTTGTTGAGATCTGTTTTACGGCCCAGGATATGGTCTACTTTGGTATCTATTCTGTGAGCACTTGGAAAGAATATGTATTCTGCATTGTCGAGTGAAGTGTTCTATAAACGTTTATTAGATCCTCTTGGTTGAGTTGTATCTTTGTTGATCTTCTGTCTAGTTCTATCAGTTGAGAGAGGAGTATTGAAGTTTCCAACTATAATTGTGGAATTGTCTGTTACTTCTGTCACTTCTATCAGTTTTTGCTTCACATGTTTTTCTCTTTTTTGATGTATACGCATTTAGGATAGCTATGTCTTGGGGGAATGACCCTTTTATTATTATATAATGTCCCTCTTGTTCTCTGGTAGTTTGCTCAGAAGTCAACTATCTGGTATTAATATAACTGAGGAAATGGGGGCATCTCTTTGTTACCGCTCAGTGGAGGTAGAAGTTGAGGTTCCCCAGCCAGCATCTGTTGCACTCAAGTTGGAGAGTTCCTTGTTACTGCTGGGTGGGGGTGTGAATTCTGCTCCCCATGTGGTCTTCACCAACACCACAGTAGGGTAGCCTCATTGTTACTAGACTGACTCTCCACTAGGTCTTCTCTGACACCACCCCAGTGCAGGGGATGTAGGGGCATCTTGTTACTGCTAGCTCGGGGTGAAAGTCTAGGCTCCCCATGTAATCTCCACTGATACCAGGGATGTGAAGGGCCTTGTTACAGACCACTGTGGGTAGGAGTACCGACCCTCTACTTTGCTCTGAAACCACTCTGGGGGAGGGTGTAGGGACCCCTCCTTACAGCCTGGCAAGGATGGAAGTCTAGGCTCTCCACTTGGCCTTGGTAGGTATGGGTTGGGGTAGGACTGCAGTTTTTCTTTGGTGTTTGGCTTGGATTAAGCTGTTATTGTCTAAAAGTTTTCTGTCTTGTCAGGCTGCCCCTTTCCTTTCCTTGCTATAGAGAGCAGGGTTTTCTTGAGGCCTGTTTTTTTTTTTTTGGCCAGCACTTGTTGATATTTCAGAGTTGCCCACTTTCTCCAACTCCAAGTTGGGAATATATGAGATTAAAAAGAAAACCCAGAGAATTTACCACAGTATTGTTCTTCAGGATCTGAGGTCTTTAGCTGGTCTATATTTTGCTCTCCACTTTTCAGATTCATCTTATGTTCATTTTATATATAATGTCCAGAGTTTTTAGTTGTACTCATTGGGAGGAATAGAAGGAAATGCATATACTCCATCAATGCCAGAAGTAGAAATTCCAGAATGCTTCTTTTTGTATACTACATCTAATTTATGGATTCATGGTTGTTTGAAAATGGAACATATGTGAATATTGTAATTATGAAGATTCACATGTACTGGCAGTAACAATTAATATATATAAAGATAACTACGTACTTTTAATAAAATATACATGATCAAATTACGGCTTCTTTTAGCCATCAGATATGTGACAGATTGAAATTTAACATTTACTTTCAAATTGTAAATGATCACTTGCCCAGGAAAAATTGCTAACATCTGTTTTTCTAAATGTACCACTTTGTTTTGGATGCAATTTTGCTTTTGGAATAATAGACATTGAATATGAAGACTGTTCTTCTCTTTTAAGTACACTGTGATTTTAATGTCCCTCTATGGTAAAGAACACTTGTTTCTGTAACAAAGGCAGAAGAGAAAACAATATAAAGGAAACATTTTCTTACTCTCATTTGAAATGACTAAAAATCAATTTAACAGGTCATCAATTAGCACACGCTAATCAAACTTGCTCCTGGTTAAACTGGCCACATTTTTTAGAACAAAATTATCTTTAGAAGCTGTAGTTTATTTGATGATTATGTGCCTGAAAAGGTTATCCCAGTAAAAAGGCTACATCTGCACAAAAGGAAACAAAAATGAATTTGTTCAGGTAAAAATGGTACAAGGGGTGATTTGAAATGTTCATGTTTAATATTTGAGGTCAGATTTCTCTGAATCAAATTTATAGTTCTGAAACTTGGTCACAGATTACCCAGTGTTTTCTGGGATTGAAGTAAAAGAAAGTAACTATTAAACTGAAAAAACAGCCAGAAAAAATTAAAATAAAATAAAAATAAAGCCAACCAATTTGAATGGTGCCCGAGTGTTTCTAGATAATAGATGGGAAGAAGTCAGTTTTTCCTCCTGGCCCATTCACTTGGCTTGTCTCTTTCCATTTTGTTCTCCCTTTTTGATAAGGGAGATTTTTATGGCTCACTTTTAATGTAGCTGCTTTTAACTCAGAATCTGCATTGTGTTAGCCTGATACCTAAATTATGGTGTGTATTCCAATCCCCCAAATTAGTTTTATTTTCTCCTTTCACATTAAAATACATATGGGCATTGAACTATGACTACTATCCAGAAATCTTTAAACTACATACCTTTTTACTGATCTACTCTTTGTATTACAAATACATTAGAAAATAATAAATAATAAATTCATAATTTTTAGGAATAAGGCAATTTTTTGATGCTAAAACTAGTTCTTATGATAGATATTCTTTCTGTATCCTTCATTTCAGTTTAACCTGCCAGTCTATAATTTTATGTCATTTAAAATCATAATGATCAATAATCTCTAAGTGTACTTCCTATAGCTAGTAGTGTAAACATCTTTCTATTTCTAATGTTCAGTCCATAATGTCTTATTGCACAACATTAAAAGATTTGTTTTCCCACTTTCCTTAAAGAACAATTCTAGAGGATAATTTTATTTGCAGCCTGATATTAAAGATTTGGGGATGGCAAAGGATTGTATCATTGAGAGGCTATCAATTTAGGTAAATTGATAGGTTTTATTATCATATTTGATTAAAGAATCTTTAAGTCCCTAACAGAAAACAGAAATTCAAAGCTCTGGACCCTATTATTTTTAACAAATCCACAGAAAACATAATTTTCAGTATTCTCTTTCTAGAAAACAGATGACCACCTGCAGAAAATTGTGATTGTTTAAAAATATCTTGCCATTTGTGACATCACAGACCTTGAGGGTATTATGCTAAATGAAATAAGTCAGACAGAGAAAGATAAATACCTTTTGATTTTGCTCATATGTGGAAAATAAAAAGAAAAAAAGAATAAATCAAACCAAACAAAAACAAATACATGGCTACAAAGAACAGAGTAGTGGTTATCAAGGGGAAGTGGCAGGGAGAGGGCAAAATGGATAAAGGGGATCAACTGGAGACTTCCCTGGTGGTGCAGTGGTCAAGAATCTGCCTGCCAATGCAGGGAACACGTGTTCAATCCCTGGCCCAGGAAGATCCCACATGCCGTGGAGCAACTAAGCCCATGAACCACAACTACTGAGCCTGTGCTCTAGAGCCCGTGAGCCACAACTACTGAGCCCGTGCATGCACAACTACTGAAGCCTGCACACCCCAGAGCCCGTGCACCACAACTACTGAGCCCGCATGCCGCAACTACTGAAGCCCACGCACCTCAGCCCCTGCGTGCCACAACTACTGAGCCCATGTGCCGCAACTACCGAAGCCAACACGCCTAGAGCCCATGCTCTGCAACAAGAGAAGCCACAACAATGAGAAGCCCGTGCACCCCAACAAAGAGTAGCCCTCACTCACCACAACCGGAGAGAAAGCCCATGTGCAGCAACGAAGACCCAATGCAGCCAAAAAAAAAAAAGGGATCAACTATATGGTGACAGATGAAAAGTAAATTTTTGGTGGTGAACACATTGTAGGATATACAGAATTAGAAATATAATGTTGTACACATGAAACATATAATGTTATAAACCAATATTATCTCAATAAAAATTTTTATATTACCTCAATAAAAATTTTTTTTAAAGAAAGAAAAAATATATTTATAGATATTTTGATACCTTTCTTTAAGAGGTAGAGATTAATTCCTCTCCCCTGGAATGAAAGTTGGTGACTTGCTTTTAATCAGTAGAATCTGATGGGACTGACTGTAAGTGATATCTGAGACTGGATCATAAAAGGCATCGAAGCTTTCTCCTTTTTTCTCTCTAGAATCACTTACTCTGTAGGAAGCCAGTTGTCATGTTGTAGACACTCAAGCACTCAAATGGAGAGAAGCATCAGCTACTGAGGAACTGAGGCCCTCTGACAATAGCCATGTGAGTGTGCCATCTTGGAAGTGGATCCTTCAGTCCTAGTCAAGTCTTTAGTTAACAGCATCTATGGGTAAATTCTTGACTGAAACCTCATAAGAGACTCTAACCTAGAAGCACCCAGCTAATCCTCTCCTAAACTGTCAGATAAACAATGTTTGGTGTTTTATGCCACACAGTTTTGGGTTAATTTGTTACACAGCTATAGATGACAAATACAGATTTTTCCCTCCTTAAAATTCTGTCCCTCTGGAATCACTCTTGGTACCAAATGAATTGTATCATGTTAGATGGAAGCATGACTTTGTTATTGAGTTTTCTGGAAATTGTATGGTTTAAAGAGCTGTATATGGGTGCCAAGTTGACAGATGTGGATTTCGGTGGCTTTGTAATGTCAACTTGGCTATGTTAAACTGTATTACCCAGAATTCCCTTCCCTTCATATTTTTGGCTAAGATGAGCCACAAGAGACATTTTTTCATGAGTGTTTGAGGGCAAAGGTGAAGCAGCAGCTATTTTGTTTTTTACACTCAGATAGTCAAAGCAGGCACTTCTGTATCTCATGGACATTGTTGCTTGTCTGCTGGCTGATCTCATGGGAGAGGGATAGCAGCCAGGCCTGCAACTATGTCATCTTTCCCTGGGTCCTCCTTTAACTTACCTGATTCCTTGGCAAAGTATATATTTAGGTCCATGATGAGAGTGCTGGCTTCTTCTGCTGGGCACCCCCATCATGAAGGTTGGAGGCACCAAGAATTCACATGGATTCCAGTGTGTCCTCATGGTTTCTAGCTCATGCTGATGGTTCCAGCTTGTTTTCACTCTCCTTCTCTTTACACTCATCTTCTCTTTTTGACTCCTGACCTACAGATTTCTAGCTTCAGCATCAGACAAAAATATTAGCCTTCGGGAGACTGTTAAACCAGCTCCCACAACTGTATAGGTCAAATCTCTGTAACACATACTTTATTCTATTTCTAGCTTTATTTCTATTTCTACCTCTATCTTTTTATCTATAATCTATTTCAATCTCTTAATAGTTCTGCTCCTCTGAATGAACCTTGACTAATAGCGTGATCTTCATCATCAACTTGTACCTTCAAATATGTTTGTTCTCAAACCCATTAAAGTAAGTATAAGAATCAGGGGTTCCTGTGAAACATGAAAATTACCAGTCTCTACCTCCAGAAAAAAATTCTGATTCACTGGGTGGGTGTGCAGCCTAAGAATCTACATTTTACATAGGCATCAGATTCAGGTGGTCCAAGCACCATACTTTGAACACATGCTTATGAATGTTTTATCATATTTAAAAGATATTTCTTTGAAATTGAAGTTTTCCAATAATAGAATTTCTTTTTAATGCTAGTAGTGTTAAAACCAAATCTAGGTGAATTCATCCAACAAACATTTATTATTCACGTGTTATATGTTAGAAACATGCTCCAGGGTGGGAAAATGTATGACGGTATCTAGTGAAAGATACCCAGTAGAAAGAAGCATTGTGTTGGAGTCCTATAAAATGTTGTTATACATCTTTCTATTCCTATTGATAGTGATTTTTTCTGACAATGCTTTAAAAAGCCCTGTGGTTTTTCAGAGCAAGTTCAGGTATAAAGGAAGGTACAGATTAGTGAGACAGTGTGATTCCGCAGTTACCTCTTCCTAGGTTTCAGCCAGGGAAGTTCTGTTATTTTACACACACACACACACACACACACACACACACATACACGAGGTTTTCTCATGAGGTGTTTTATTTGAAGAAAATGTACTACATAAAAATAATTGAAAATGAAAATCTTTACTATAAAATATTAAGCATATTATTTTTCACATTAAAAAGTATTTAACAAATATTGATTAAATGGATAATGGATATGTTGATGCATTTTACCATTATAGAGTCACAGTATTAATGCAAAAAGGACAAACCATAGCTAACATCGTATGCAATGATGAAGTGTTGAAAGTTTTCCCTCTAAGACCAGGAACAAGACAAAAGTGCCCACTCTCACCATTCCTATTCAACATAGTACTGGAAGTCCTAGCCAGAGCAATTAGTCAAGAAAAAGAAATAAAGGGCATCTAACTCAGAAAGGAAGAAGTAAAATTGTCTCTAATGGAACATGCTATGATCATGTATTTAGAGAACCCTAAAGATGCTATCAAAACTAATAAATGAGTTCAGTAAAGTTTCAGTATACAAAATCAACATACAAAAATCAGTTGTGTTTGTATACACTAACAGCAAACTTCTGAAAAAGAAATAAGGAAAACAGTTCCACTTACAGTAGAATAAAAGATAATGAATAAATTTAACCAAAATGGGTAAATATCTGTACACTGAAAATTCCAAGACATTGATGAAATAAACTGAAGAAAACAGAAATTAAGGGGAAGATATCCCATGTCCATGGATCAGAAAAATTAATATAGTTAAAATGTCCATACTACCAAACGCCATCTAGAGATTCAGTGAAATCCTTATAAAAATTACAATGGCATTTTTTTTACAGAAATAGAACAAATAATCTTAAAATTCATGTGAAATCACAAAAGTCTCTGAAGAGCCAAAGCCATCCGGAGAAAGAAGAGCAAAGCTAGAAGCATCACAATTCCTGATTTCAAACTTTATTACAAAACTATAGTAATCAAAACTGCACAGTTCTGGCATAAAAACACACATAGACCAATGGAAAAGAATCAGGAGCCCAGAAATAAACTCACGCATACATGGTCAACTAATCTTTCACAAGAGAGCCATGAATACCTACTGGAGAAAGGACAGTCTCTTCAATAAATGGTTTTAGGAAAACTGGGTAGTCACATACAAATGAATGAAATTGGACCCCTATTTTATACCACTCACAAAAATTAACTCAAAATGGGTTAAAGACTTAAATGTAAGTCTCAAAACTGTAAACCCACCCGAAGAAAACAGGGAAAAATCTTCTTGACATTGGTCTTGGCAATGATTTTTTTGGATATGACACCAAAAACACAAGCAACAAAAGCAAAAATAAACAATTGAGACTACCTCAATCTAAAAAGCTTCTGCACATCAAAAGAGACAATCAGCAAAATTAGAAGGCAACCTATGGAATGGGAGAAAATATTTGCAAACCATCTATCTAATAAAGGGTTAATATCCAAAATATATAAGGAACTCATACAACTCAACAGCAAAAATTAACAATCCAATTAAAAAATGGGAAAAGGACTTGGATAGATATTTTTCCAAGGAAGACATACAGATGGTCAATAGATACATCACTAATCATCAGGGAAGTGTAACTCAAAACCACAGTGAGATATCACCTCACATTTGTTAGAATAGCTATCATCAAAAAGACTAGACAACAGGTGTTGGCAAGGATGTGAAGAAAAGGGAACCCTTGTGCACTGTTGGTGGGAATGTAAATTGGTACAGCCACTCTGGAAAAAAGTATGGAGTTTCTCAAAAAATTAAAAATACAACTACCATATTATCCAGCAACCTCACTTCTGGATAATATCCAAAGGAAATGAAATCACTATCTCAGAGTTTAGATATCTGTACCCTCTTGTTTATTGCAGCATTGTTTACAATTGCCAAGACATGGAAACAACCTAAGTGTCCATGGATGGATGAATGGATAAAGAAAATGTGACACACACACACACACACACACACACACACACACACACACACACAGAGGAATATTATTCATCTGTAAAGAAGAAGGAAATCCTGCCTTTTGTGCAACATGGATTGACTTTGAGCATATTAGGCTAAGTGAAATAAGTCAGACAGAGAAAGACAAATACTGTATGTTCTCACTTGTTTGGAACCTAAAAAGGCTGAACTCATAGAAATAAGAGAGTAGAATGGTGGCTGCCAGGGTCTGGGAGGTGGGGGAAATAGGGAGACGTTGGTCAAAGCATTCAGACTTCTAGCTATAGGATGACTAAGTTCTGGGGATTTAGTGTATAACATGGTAACTATAATTAACAGTACTTTATTATATACTTGAAAGTTAAGAGAGTAGATCTAAAATATTATCATTACACACACAAAAGGTAATTATGTGGGGAAGGAGGTGTTAACTAACTTTATTGTGGTAGTCATTTCACAATATATAAATGTATCAGGTCATTACATAGTACACCTTAAACTCACTTATGTTATCTGTCAATAATATCTCAATAGCAAAAAGTTAACTAGAGACCATTTGGTGTAAACCCTCTTATTTCATAGATGAGTAAACCAAAGCCCCAAAACATGGAATGATTTGTTTCACTGGTAAATTTTCAGTAGAGCTAAGCATAGTCTTGTAGTCCATTTCTCCTTTCTATGTTCCATAACTGACATATTGTAAGAGGATTAATAAATATTGGTCTTTGTAACATTTCAGGAAATTTTCAATATGTTTATTATTTTTTCTGATTATATTATATCTATTAGACTTACCTAATTAAATTAAAAATTTCTGGAGTTTTTTAACTTTTAACAAAGGGGATTTTTTTCCTTTAGGCTAATCAGGGTAAAAGTATGATTATTCTAAAATCTTATACATTGATGGATTTTTGAATTTTGATTCAGATAAAGAACTATTTCAGATAGCTTCACATCAAAACTAATTTTTAATTATATTAGAAGGTGAAATAATGAAAGATTGTATCGTGGCTTTAAACAAAAGTAACAGGCATGTTTTTCTCTGCTTGTATTTTGTTCATGTCTACAGCTGGATTCTGATGGCACTGTTACTATAGAAGAGCAGATTGTCCTTGTGCTGAAAGCTAAAGTGCAGTGTGAACTCAACATCACAGCCCAGCTCCAGGAAGGAGGTAAAGATGCTGAGAACACTGGTCTTCACAAAAAATGCAAATTTCCTCCTTAGTGAGTATTAGGGAGTTCCTCATCAATCATTCCATGTTTCCATGTGGAGAGCTGTGTAGCAGAATAACGCTCTTTTGATCTCTTTAACCTACCAGCTCTTCGCTCCCTGTGGATGAGTGACTTGCCTGGTTTGTGAGTTTGAGAATGACCAGGCACGTGCACATCAGCGTCTCCCTCAGACCTGTCTTTGGGATCTGTCTGTCTGCAGAGAGCATGCATATTGTTTTGCCCTTGACTGTGCAGTAAGCTTGGAGGAGCAGGCTCTGTACTTGTGGGTATCACCTGCAGTTTTAGGTAGTATGTAAAATTCAGAGGAGCCAATAAGCAAGCCCATTGATACATACATAGACCATGTTCTCCAAAAAACTTTCTGCTTAATAAAATGATTATTTTATCTTCATCTGCCTGACTCCTTATGTAATTTCTCAGTTAGTTCCAAGTTCAAGTGGGAAACTACAAAAACGAAACTACAAAGCTGCAGATGAGCTTGTGGTAGTGTTGGTGCTCTTGTGCGCCTCTACCGTTGCAGCTGCACAGGGACCTGTGGCTTGTGTTCCTTGGGGTCTGATGGTCACTCACAGTCCTAAATGGGGCCACTGAGTAAAGTCATTTATTGAATTGGAGTAGTGGGAAGATTATAAGGTTTTATATAGTGAAATGCCTTGATAGTTGAATATATTCAAAGACATTTTTTAAAAAGAGGGAGGTGCTACCTACTGAACTCTTTAAATTCCCAACAATCTGAATGAAGTAGATAATGTCCTTAAATCTATGCTTTAAAAAAAATTTGTGATTGATTTCTCAGTTGGTTATGATCAGAGAATGTGATCTGCATGATACTAATTTTTAAAAGTATGTTGAGACTTAATGGCTTATATTGGGGTCAGTTTTGATAAATATCCTATATGGTCTTCAAGAGAATGTGTACTGTCCAGTTTCTGAGTACAGTGTTTTATAGTGTCCACTAGGTTAAGCTTATTGGATGTGTGGTTCATGTATTCTGTGTCTATGATTTTTCATCTATTTGACCTATTCTTTCCTGATATATATATAT
>NW_020837946.1:27612265-27681620 GCF_003676395.1 Aethalodelphis obliquidens | reverse complement strand
TATATATATATCTTAAAATATCCCACTCTGAGGATGAATTTTCTTGCTTCATATATTTTGAAAATATGTTATTGAGTATATACAAGTTTATAAATGTTATACTTCCTAGTAAATCAAACATTCCATTGATATGAAGAAGCCTTCTTTATTTCTAGTTTACTTTTGTTTTAAATATTAACTAATAAACATCCCAATCCAAAAATGGGCAGAAGACCTGAATAGACATTTCTCCAAAGAAGATATACAGATTGCCAACAAACACATGAAAGAATGCTCAACATCACTAATCATTAGAGAAATGCAAATCAAAACTACAATGAGGTATCACCTCACACCAGTCAGAATGGCCACCAAAAAATCTACAAACAATAAATGCTGGAGAGGGTGTGGAGAAAAGGGAACTCTCTTGTACTGTTGATGGGAATGTAAATTGATACAGCCACTATGGAGAACAGTATGGAGGTTCCTTAAAAAACTAAAAATAGAACTACCATACGACCCAACAATCCCACTACTGGGCATATACCCTGAGAAAACCATAATTCAGAGAGAGTCATGTACCACAATGTTCACTGAAGCTCTATTTACAATAGCCAAGGCATGGAAGCAACCTAAGTGTCCATTGACAGATGAATGGATAAAGAAGATATGGCACATATATACAATGGAATATTATTCAGCCATAAAAAGAAATGAAATTGAGTTGTTTGTAGTGAGGTGGATGGACCTAGAGCCTGTCATACAGAGTGAAGTAAGTCAGAAAGAGAAAAACAAATACCGTATGCTAACACATATATATGGAATCTTAAAAAAAAAAAAAAAAAGGGTTATGAAGAACCTAGTGGCAGGACAGGAAAAAGATGCAGACATTGAGAATGGACTGGAGGACACGGGAGGGGGAAAGGTAAGCTGGGAGAAAGTGAGAGAGTGGCTTGAACTTATATATACTACCAAAGGTAAAATAGATAGCTAGTGGGAAGCAGCTGTATAGCACAGGGAGATCACCTCGGTGCTTTGTGTCCACCTAGAGGGGTGAGATAGGGAGGGTGGGAGGGAGACGCAAGGGGGAAGAGATATGGGAACATATGTATATGTATAGCTGGTTCAATTTTTTTTTTTTTTATGTAAACACATACAGTGTATTGGACCATTTGGGCAGGAATTAGTCTCACTCTACATATAATGGACAAAAGTGATCATTATTTCATTAGTCATTGTTGATTCAATTTCTTATAAAGCAGAAACTAACACACAATTGTAAAGCAATTATACTCCAATAAAGCTGTTAAAAATATTAACTAATATATAATATAAAATTATTATATTAAAATAATAATATTTAATAAACAACATTAGTTCTTTCTTCTTTGGTATTTGCCTTGCACATCTTTTCCCATCCTTAAGAAACCTTTAATTATTATACAATACACATAATATTAAATTAATCATACTAAATGTTTTTAGATGTACAGTTCAGTAGTGTTAAGTGTATTCACATTGTTGTGCAAACCAATCGCCAGAAAATTTTCATTTTGCAAAATTGACACTCTAAATCCATTAAACAGCAATTGCTTATCTTTTCCCATTCTTCTGTTAAACTTTTCTGTTTACTTATGTTTGGGGAGTATCTTTTATAAAGGAGACACAGGTGGACTTCTTGTTATTCTGTTAGGCTTTGTCTATTAACTGAAGAGTTTAGCTAGTTACATTAATTATGATAATGAATATACAGTATTTGAATTTAATTTTACCATCTTATTTGGGCTTTTAATTTCACCAGCTCTTCCTGTGTGTCCCTTCTACTCCCCGCTTCCACCTTCTGTTGTCTTCTTTTGAATTGATTGAAACTTCTTTCCTTATTTTATCCTCCCTCCCCCTACTAGTTTGGAAGATATATGTTATATTTAATTCTTTAGTGATTAACCTAGAATTTTTTCATGTATATTTAAGAAAGTTTAATGTTATCAATAACTTCCCTCTCTCAAATAATGAAAGCATTTTGAAATACTTTGCTTCCAAATTATATGCTATTATCATATAGTTTTATCTTAATTGTATGTTTTTATAATTTTTCTTCTTCCTGAAATCCATCTTTTTTTGATAGTATTTTATTTAAATTAATTTATTTTTTTAACATCTTTATTAGAGTACAATTGCTTTACAATGGTGTGTTAGCTTCTGCTTTATAACAAAGTGAATCAGTTATACATATACATATGTCTCCATATCTCTTCCCTCTTGCATCTCCCTCCCTCCCACTCTCACTATCCCACCCCTCTAAGTGGTCACAAAACACCGAGCTGATCTCTGTGTGCCATGCGGCTGCTTCCCACTAGCTATCTATTTTATGTTTGGTAGTGTAGTGTATGTATGTCCATGCCACTCTCTCACTTTGTCCCAGCATACCCTTCCCCCCCACCCGTACCCTCAAGTCCATTCTCTAGTAGATCTGCATCTTTATTACCGTCTTGCCCCTGGGTTCTTCTGACCATTTTTTTTTTCTGTTTTTAGATTCCATATATATATGTGTTAACATATGGTATTTGTTTTTCTCTTTCTGACTTACTTCACTCTGTATGACAGTCTCTAGGTCCATCCACCTCACTACAAATAACTCAGTTTCATTCCTTGTTATAGCTGAGTAATATTCCATTGTATATATGTACCACTACTTCTTTATCCATTCATCTGTCAATGGACACTTAGGTTGCTTCCATGTCCAGGCTATTGTAAATAGAGCTGCAATGAACATTTTGGTACATGACTCTTTTTGAATTATGGTTTTCTCAGGGTATATGCCCAGTAGTGGGATTGCTGGGTCATATGGTAGTTCTATTTTTAGTTTTTTAAGGAACCTCCATACTGTTCTTCATAGTGGCTGTATCAATTTACATTCCCACCAACAGTACAAGAGGGTTCCCTTTTCTCACACCTGCTCCAGCATTTATTGTTGGTAGATTTTCTGATGATGGCCATTCTGACCAGTGTGAGATGATATCTCATTGTAGTTTTGATTTGCATTTCTCTAATGATTAATGATGTTGAACATTCTTTCATGTGTTTGTTGGCAATCTGTATATCTTCTTTGGAGAAATGTCTGTTTAGGTCTTCAGCCCATTTTTGGATTGCATTGTTTGTTTTTTTGATATGGAGCAGCATGAGTTGCTTGTATGTTTTTGAGATTAATCCTTTGTCAGTTGCTTCATTTGCAAATATTTTCTCCCATTCTGAGGGTTGTCTTTTGGTCTTGTTTATGGTTTCCTTTGCTGTGCAAAAGCTTTGAAGTTTCATTAGGTCCCATTTGTTTATTTTTGTTTTTATTCCCATTTCTCTAGGAGGTGCGTCAAAAAGGATCTTGCTGTGATTTATGTCATAGAGCATTCTGCCTGTGATTTCCTCTAAGAGTTTGATGGTGTCTGGCCTTACATTTAGGTCTTTAATCCATTTTGAGTTTATCTTTGTGTATGGTGTTAGGGAGTGTTCTCGTTTCATTCTTTTACATGTAGCTGTCCAGTTTTCCCAGCACCACTTATTGAAGAGGCTGTCTTTTCTCCACTGTATATTCTCCTTTATTAAAGGTAAGGTGACCATATGTTTGTGTGTTTCTTTCTGGGCTATCTGTCCTGTTTCGTTGATCTATATTTCTGTTTCTGTGCCAGTGCCATACTGTCTTGATTACTGTAGCTTTGTAGTATAGTCTGAAATCAGGGAGCCTGATTCCTCCAGCTCCGTTTTTCTTTCTCAAGATTGCTTTGGATATTCGGTGTCTTTTGTGTTTCTAAACAAATTGTGAATTTTTTTTGTTTTAGTTCTGTGAAAAACGCCAGTGGTAGTTGGTAGGGATTGCATTGAATCTGTAGATTGCTTTGGGTAGTATAGTCATTTTCACAATGTCGATTCTTCCAATCCAAGAACATGGTATATCTCTCTATCTATTTGTATCATCTTTAATTTCTTTCATCAGTGTCTTATAATTTTCTGCATACAGGTCTTTTGTCTCCTTAGGTAGGTTTATTCCTAGATATTTTATTCGTTTTGTTGCAGTGGTAAATGGGAGTGTTTTCTTGATTTCACTTTCAGATTTTTCATCATTAGTGTATAGTAATGCAAGAGATTTCTGTGCATTAATTTTGTATCCTGCTACTTTACCCAATTCATTGATTAGCTCTAGTAGTTTTCTCATAGCATCTTTACCATTCTCTATGTATAGTATCATGTCATCTCCAAACAGTGAGAGCTTTACTCCTTTTCCAATTTGGATTCCTTTTATTTCATTTTCTTCTCGGATTGCTGTGACTAAAACTTCCAAAACTATGTTGAATAATAATGGTGAGAGTGGGCAACCTTGTCTTGTTCCTGATCATAGTGGAAATGGTTTCAGATTTTCATCGTTGAGGACGATTTTGGCTGTGGGTTTGTCATATATGGCCTTTATTATGTTGAGGAAAGTTCCCTCTATGCCTAGTTTCTGGAGGGTTTTTATCATAAATGGGTGTTGAATTTTGTCCAAAGCTTCCTCTGCATCTATTGAGGTGATCATATGGTTTTTTCCTTCAATTAGTTAATATGGTGTATCATGTTGATTGATTTGCATATATTGAAGAATCCTTGCATTCCTGGGATAAACCCCACTTGATCATGGTGTATGATCCTTTTAATGTGCTGTTGGAATCTGTTTGCTAGTATTTTGTTGAGGATTTTTGCATCTATGTTCATCAGTGATACTGGCCTGTAGTTTTCTTTCTTTGTCACATCTTTGTCTGATTTTTGTATCAGAGTGATGGTGGCCTCGTAGAATGAGTTTTGGAGTGTTCCTCCCTCTGCTATATTTTGGAAGAGTTTGAGAAGGATAGGTGTTAGCTCTTCTCTAAATGCTTGATAGAATTCTCCTGTGAAGCCATCTGGTCCTGGGCTTTTGTTTGTTGGAAGGTTTTTAATCACAGTTTCAATTTCAGTGCTTGTGATTGGTCTGTTCATATTTTCTATTTCTTCCTGGTTCAGTCTCAGAAGGTTGTGCATTTCTAAGAATTTGTCCATTTCTTCTGGGTTGTCCATTTTATTGGCATGTAGTTGCTTGTAGTAATCTTTCATGATCCTTTGTATTTCTGCAGTGCCAGTTGTTACTTCTCCTTTTTCATTTCTAATTCTATTGATTTGAGTCTTCTCCCTTGTTTTCTTTATAAGTCTGGCTAATGCGTTTTCAATTTTGTTTAACTTCTCAAAAAACCAGCTTTTAGTTTTATTGATCTTTGCTATCGTTTCCTTCATTTCTTTTTCATTTATTTATCTGATCTTTATGATTTCTTTCCTTCTGCTACCTTTGGGATTTTTTTTTTTGTTCTTCTTTCTCTAATTGCTTTAGGTGTAAGTTTAGGTTGTTTATTTGAGATGTGTCCTATTTCTTAAGGTAGGCTTGTATAGCTATAAACTTCCCTCTTAGAACTGCTTTTGCTGCATCCCATAGGTTTTGGGTCATTGTGTGTTCATTGTCATTTGTTTCTAGGTATTTTTTGATTTCCTGTTTGATTTCTTCAGTGATCACTTCGTTATTAAGTAGTGTATTGTTTAGCCTCCATGTGTTTGTATTTCTTACAGATTTTTTCCTGTAATTGCTATCTAGTCTCATAGCTTTGTGTTTGGAAAAGATACTTGATACAATTTCAATTTTCTTAAATTTACCAAGGCTTGATTTGTCACTCAAGATATGATCTATCCTGGAGAATGTTCCATGAGCACTTGAGAAGAATGTGTATTCTGTTGTTTTTGGATGGAATGTCCTATAAATATCAATTAAGTCCATGTTGTTTAATGTATCATTTAAAGCTTGTGTTTCCTTATTTATTGTAATTTTGGATGAGGTGTCCATTGGTGAAAGTGGCGTGTTCAGGTCCCCTACTATGATTGTGTTACTGTCGATTTCCCCTTTTATGGCTGGTAGTATTTGCCTATATATTGAGGTGCTCCTATGTTGGGTGCATAAATATTTACAATTGTTATATCTTCTTCTTTGATTGATCCCTTGATCATTATGTAGTGTCCTTGTCTTTTGTAATAGTTTTTGTTTTAAAGTCTATTTTGTCTGATATGAGAATTGCTACTCCAGCTTTCTTTTGATTTCCATTTGTATGGAATATCTTTTTCCATCACCTCACTTTCAGTCTGTATGTGTCCCTAGGTCTGAAGTGGTCTCTCATAGACAGCATATATACAGGTCTTGTTTTTGTATCCGTTCAGCCAGTCTATGTCATTTGGTCAGAGCATTTAATCCATTTACGCTTAAGGTAATTATCAATATGTATGTTCCTATTACCATTTTCTTAATTGTTTTGGGTTTATTATTGTAGGTCTTTTCCTTCTCTTGTTTCCTGCGTAGAGAAGTTCCTTTAGCATTTGTTGTAAAGCTAGTTTGGTGGTGGTGAATTCTGTTAGCTTTTGCTTGTCTGTAAAGCTTTTAATTTCTCCATCAAATCTGAATGAGATCCTTGCTGGGTAGAGTAATCTTGGTTGTAGGTTTTTCTCCTTCATCACTGTAAATATATCCTGCCACTCCCTTCTGGCTTGCAGAATTTCTGCTGAAAGATCAGCTGTTATCCTTATGGGGATTCCCTTATGCGTTATTTGTTGTTTTTCCCTTGCTGCTTTTAATATTTGTTCTTTGTATTTAATTTTTGATAGTTTGATTAATATGTGTCTTGGCATGTTTTTCCTTGGATTTATCCTGTATTGGACTCTCTGTGCTTCCTGGACTTGATTAACTATTTCCGTTCCCATATTAGGGAAATTTTCAACTATAATCTCTTCAAATATTTTCTCAGTCCCTTTCTTTTTCTCTTCTTCTTTTGGACCCCTATAATTTGAATGTTGGTGCATTTAATGTTGTCCCAGAGGTCTCTGAGACTGTCCTCTATTCTTTTCATTCTCTTTTCTTTATTCTGCTCTGCAGTAGTTATTTCCACTATTTTATCTTCCAGGTCACTTATCCGTTCTTCTGCCTCAGTTATTCTGCAATTGATCCCTTCTAGAGAATTTTTAATTTCATTTATTGTGTTGTTCATCACTCTTTGCTTGCTCTTTAGTTCTTCTAGGTCCTTGTTAAACGTTTCTTGTATTTTCTCCCTTCTATTTCCAAGATTTTAGATCATCTTTACTCTCATTATTCTGAATTCTTTTTTTGGAAAACTGCATATTTGCTCTTCATTTGTTAGGTCTGGTGGGTTTTTGCCTTGCTCCTTCATCTGCTGTGTGTTCTCTGTGTTCTCATTTTTCTTAACTTTCTGTGTTTGGGGTCTCCTTTTTGCAGGCTGCAGGTTTGTAGTTTCCGTTGTTTTTGGTGTCTGTCCCCAGTGGCTAAGGTTGTTTTAGTGGGTTGTGTAGGCTTCCTGGTGGAGGGGACTAGTGCCTGTGTTCTGGTGGATGAGGCTGGATCTTGTCTTTCTGGTGGACAGGTCTACGTCTGGTGGTGTGTTTTGGGGTGTCTGTTGCCTTATTATGATTTTAGGCAGCCACTGTGCTAATGGATGCAGTTGTGTTCCTATCTTGCTAGTTGTTTGGCATAGGGTATCCTGCAGTGTCACTTGCTGGTCGTTGAGTGGAGCTGGGTCTTGGCGTTAAGATGGAGATCTCTGGGACATTTTCGCCGTTTGATATTACGTGGAGCTGGGAGGCCTCTTGTGGACCATTGTCCTAAACTTGGCTCTCCCATCTCAGTGGCACAGCCCTGATGCCTGGCTCGAGCACCAAGAGCCTGTCCTCCACACGGCTCAGAATAAAAGGGAGAAAAAAAAAAGAAAAAACGAAAGAGGAAGATAAAATAAAGTAAAATAAAATAATGTTATTAAAATAAAAATAATAATTATTAAGAAAAAAAATTTTTTAAGTGAATAAAAAAGAAAAAGAAAAACGGACAGACAGAATCCTAGGACAGATGGTAAAAGCAAAGCTATGCAGGCAAAATCACACACAGTAGCATACACAGACACACTCACAAAAAGAGAAAAAGGGAAAAAAAATATATATCGTTGCTCCCAAATTCCACCTCCTCAATTTGGGATGATTCGTTGTCTATTCAGGTATTCCACAGATGCAGGGTATATCAAGTTGATTGTGGACATTTAATCCATTGCTCCTTAGGCTGCTGGGAGAGACTTCCCTTTCTCTTCTTTGTTCGCACAGCTCCCAGGGTTCAGATTTGGATTTGGATCCACCTCTGCGTGTAGGTCTTCTGAGGGCGTCTGTTCTTCGCTCAGACAGGACGGGGTTAAAGGAGCCACTGATTCGGGGGCTCTGACTCACTCAGGCCGGAGGGAGGAAGGGGTATGGATGTGGGGTGAGCCTGCAGCGGCAGACGCCAGCGTGATGTTGCACCAGCCTTAGGCATGCCATACGTTCTCCCGCAGAAGTTGTCCCTGGATCACAGGACCCTGGCAGTGGCGGGCTGCACAGGCTCCCGGGAGGGGCGGTGTGGAGAGTGACCTGTGCTCGCACACAGGCTTCTTGGTGGCTTCAGCAGCAGCCTTAGCGTCTCATGCCCGTCTCTGGGGTCCATGCTGATAGGTGCGACTCGCGCTTGTCTCTGGAGCTCCTTTAAGCGGCGCTCTTAATCCCCTCTCCTCACGCACCAGGAAACAAAGAGGCAAGAAAAAGTCTCTTGTCTCTTAGGCAGCGCCAGACTTTTTCCCAGACTCCCTCCCGGTTAGCTGTGGTGCACCAGCCCCCTTCAGGCTGTGTTCACGCAGCCAACCCCTGTCCTCTCCCTGGAATCCGACCTCCGAAGCCCGAGCCTCAGCTCCCAGCCCCCACCCTTCCTGGCAGCTGAGCAGAGAGCCTCTCGGGCTGGTGAGTTCCGGGCACCAATCCTCTGTGCGGGAATCTCTCTGCTTTGCCCTCCACACCCCTGTTGCTGTGCTCTCCTCCGTGGCTCTGAAGCTTCCCCTCTCTGCCACCCACCGTCTCCACCCGCGAAGGGGCTTCCCTAGTGTGCGGAAACCTTTCCTCCTTCACACTGGTGCAGACCTCACACTGGTGCAGGTCTCGTCCCTCTTCTTTTGTCTCTGTGTTTTCTTTTTTCTTTTGCCCTACCCAGGTACGTGGGGAGTTTCTTGCCTTTTGGGAGGTCTGAGGTCTTCTGCCAGTGTTCAGTTGGTGTTCTGTAGTGGTTGTTCCACATGTAGATGTATTTCTGATGTATTTGTGTGGAGGAAGGTGATCTCTGCGTCTTACTCTTCTGCCATCTTGAAGCCGTTCCCGAAATACATCTTTTTAAAGGATTTCTTTACATTGGAATCTACTTATAGTGAATTCTCTCAGTTTTTGTTTGTCTGAAAAGGTATTTATTTCGGTCTCAATCTTCAGAGATACTTTTTCTGGATTTATGATCCTTGGATGAGAATTGTTTACTTTTATCTCCTAAGGATATTGTTTTACTTTTCCACCCTGGCTTCCATGGTTGTTGTTGACAAATCAGTTCTCAGTCTTTGTTGGTGATTTGTTTTTCTCATTGGCTCGTTTTAAGAGTTTCTCTTTGACTTTGATGTTCTGCAGTTTCATGCTGTATCTAGGTATGAGTTCATTTGATTTCTGGAGTCTAAGGTTCTGTGTCTTTTTTCAGTGGTGGGAATGTTTTGCTATTTTGTCTTTGAAAATTTGCCCTCCCCTATTCTCCTATTCTCTGTTTCTGGAACTTTAAGTAGACAAGTATGGGAACTTCTCACATTACCCTTTGTATCTTTATGTCTTATATGATTTCCTTTTCTTTGTTTTTCTACTGCTGTTTTGTTAATTTCTGCAAATATATTTTCCAGTTCACCAACTCTTTGTTCAGCTTTGTCTAATGGCTCTTTAATCCATCCATTAAGCTAATTTTGATTATTCTATTTTTCAGTTTTTTGGGATCTTCCTATTTAATTTTGATAGTTTCCTTATCTTAAATATCATTTTAATCTCTTTTCTTTTTCCTTCTTAGACACATTTTATATTCTGCATTTGCTATTAAGAGAACCACAGACTTTGCTTGTCAATACTGGCTACCACACATCGGGGCTTATTTCCTTGTGTGTCTAATGACTTATGATAAAGAACTTATAAGGTACTCATGTAATGAGGTACTCTTCCAAAATTTCTGTTTTCTGCAAGGTGCCTAGTGGAACTGTTGATCTATTTCCAGTTTAAACTAAGACCACAGATTAGACCACACATTAATGTGAGCTTGTGGTTAGAAATTGACAGAGAAGAATCGTTTTCTCCATTGTTTCCTAGTCCAACTCTAAATGCAGCCAGGAGTGAAACAAGCCAATCTCTTTCTGAAAGATACTTTTGTTTCTTGTTCACTCACTAAGGCGTTCATATTTTGGGGATCCTGGAGTTATACAGGAGTTTCCAGTCCAGTTTCCCACTTCATCAGGTCTCAGACTCATCTTTTGTTACCAGAATACAATCAAAATCCAGGCTCTTAGCCAATAAGTCAGTAGAGGCCTCTAATGTAAGCCCCAAATGCAGTGCCTACTGATCCTACGGAATAATTTCTGGTCTCAGATTTATTCCTATAATTTGTAGCCAGCTAAGCCATGTTTTAACAAAGAAGGTTTTTATATTAATTCAGCCTTTGTAGGTGTCTTATACTAGGAAAGAGTTCTCTGAATGGCTAGACTAATAATGTCAGGAAAGGGAATCACTTACATTACCTTTAAAGAACACTGACCCTGATATCTCAAACATGTAGGTCTACTAACAAAGAGCAACACTGTCATGAAGGAATTTATAAAGATTGTTATCTAGGAGGGCTAAATGAACTATTTTCTATGAAGTCTCATGAAATTTTGAGCTGGAAGACATCTTAGAGACTATCTAGTCCAACATTGTCATCTTTATTGTCCCTTTAACAGTTCAACAAAGACATTATGTGCCTACAGTGTGGTGCTTCTGTAAGTAAGCACTGGAAAAAATGAATCAAAGTCTGTCCTTACCCCATGGAAATGATGATCTAATAAGGGGAGTAGACACCTTTCAGATGGTGTGTAAGTGTAACAACAGAGGTATCACAACTATGGAACCACTGAAAAAGCATCTTAATTCATCAGGGAGGAATCAGAGAAAGCTTTCTGGAGGAGCAATCTTGAAATTAAAGGAGTAGGATTTAGATGTGTACAGGAGGAAGTAAAAAGACATTCCTGGCAGAGGGTCGGCAAAGACAAGCAACTGGGAATCAGTCACACACCACAAGAGTTAAAAAGAGTAAAAGATCTGGATGTAAACTTATGTAACATCTAAAATTTGTGATGGTGCAACTCATGTGAAATGTGTAGATGAATAAATATTAAAAGAGAAAAGGCACTTTCTTTGAGATCTTTCTCCATACAATAGGATAGAATTAAATCTGGACGAACTTTGGTCTCCCTTTCAATGAAAAATGTCTATATATGTAAAATGACTTAGCATTTCTTCACTTTACAAGTGTGAAAAGATAAATTACATTTTGAATTCACTAGTTAATTTAAGAAGTTTTCATTTTAAAATTCTTCTAAAATTGAGAGATGCATATCAGAATATTTAGGAGTGAGCTGTTATGCTGCCTGCAACTTACTTTAAAATACCATAGCATTCATTTAGATGAAATAAATATGGTAAAATATTACCAACTGTAAATTCTAGATTGTGGGTATATAATATCCTCTGTTTTATTTCTGAAAAAATTTTATAATAAAAATAAAATATAATTTTTCTTCTTATCTATGAAAGAAAGAAAAGAAAACATAAATGCAAATACCTCATTATACAACTATTTATGTATTTAAGAACAAAACCCAAAATATTAATGATCCCAGTTTTATTTCACAATTGTATGGTTGTATTATGTTTTGGGTAACTGTAGAACTGAAAAGAGTCAAAGTTATATTCTCCAAATTTTAGTTTGCTCTGTGTAAATTTCATGGTTTGACAAGTTTCACTAATGGTCAGTTTGTCCTGGCACACACAAAAGATTACAGGGAGTGTAATTAATGGTGTTAATTTATAAAGGGAGTTTGGTGACTCATTAGGCAATTAATTAGTTTCTTGCTAAATAATGAAAGTATTTACTTGCATAGAATGTGAAATGATGATCAAAGAGATGTTATTTAAGATCTCTGTATTAACTGTATGAGGGCATGGCTTTCACAATCTTTTCAACCTTTTGTGAATATTGATTATTCTCTTTGTCAAAGAGCCACCAGAGAGATGATTACAATCTACAGAAACATTATTCTGGGGGAGTGTTGGTTTTCTGAATTTTGAAATATGTCTGTGTGTGGGATGGTATCTTTTTTTTTTTTAAAGGACATGCTATTCTATTTTACTTTTTAAAATTTCTTAAAATTGAAGTATAGTTAACTTACAATGTTGTGTTCATTTCAAGTATACAGCAAAGTGATTCAGTTTTATATATATATCTATGTTATATATGTTGTTTCCATTATAGGTTATTACAAGATATTGAGTATAGTTTCCTGTGCTCTACAGTAGGTCCTTGTTGTTTACCTATTTTATATATAGTAGTGTGTATATGTTAATCCTAAACTCCTAATTTATCTCCCACCCCCACCTCACTATCCCCCTTGGTAACCAATAAGCCCCTTTGGTAACCAATAAGCTTGTTTTCTATGTCTGTGGGTCTATTTCTGTTTTGTAAATAAGTTCATTTGTATCATCTTTTTAGATTCCACATATAAGGGATATCATATGATACTTGTCTTTCTCTGTCAGACTTACTTCACTTAGTATGATAATCTCTAGGTCCATCCATGTTGCTGCAAATGGCATTATTTTATTCTTTTTTATGGCTGAGTAATATTACATTTTATATATATATACCACATCTTCTTTATCCATTCCTCTGTCGATGGACATTTAGGTTGCTTCCATGTCTTGGCTATTGTAAACAGTGCTGCAGTGAACATTGGGGTGCGTGCATCCAGGAGTGGGATTGCTGGGTCATATGGTAGTTCTATTTTTAGTTTTTTAAGGAACCTCCATACTGTTCTCCATAGTGGCTGAACCAATTTACATTCCCACCAACAGTGTAGGACGTTCCCTTTTCTCCACACCGTCTCCAACATTTATTATTTGTAGACTTTTTGATAGCCATTCTGATAGGTGTAAGGTGATACCTAATTGTGGTTTTGATTTGCATTTCTCCAATAATTAGTGATATTGAGCATCTTTTCCTGTGCCTGTTGGCCATCTGTATATCTTCTTTGGAGAAATGTCTATCTAAGTCTTATGCCCAATTTTTGATTGGGTTTTTTTTTAGATATTTAACTGTATGTATATTTGGACTGGTATCTTTTAGGGAACAAAAAAACGATTCCTTTTAAAGCATAAGGAAAATATCAGCAGTGTTCTTTATTGCAGTTTAAAAACTACATAATTATAGAATAAACTGATCATTGGCTTTTAGACTTCTGTGAAGACCTTAGTCCATCACATGATCAACTCTTGTCAGAAAATCTCACACGACATTGCAGCATACATTTTAGAGGGACAACTAGTTACAAGAACACAGGAATATGTGTCTGGGTCCATTTTATGTAGATTGCACCATAGATACTGTATCTGGTAAAGGATTGGATCCAGATAAATAAGGATGCATGACTTATTAAAGTTAAAGTGAATGGATGGGAAGCCATATGGAATGCTATCAAGACGTAGAAGAGTATCTAGTGCAAAGTTTATGGAAGAGATTGATTCATTATACTCTGTTTAAACAAGAAGGAAGATAAACACACACAAAGCAGGTCATGGTGGAAAGAAGTAGGTGAAGCCATATACCAGAAACAGGAGCCAGCGTAATGAGTTCCCGGATTACTTGCAATATGTAAAGCCCAGGCTTTTATTATGAGAGCAAAGTGAGGCTGTTTCCAAGAAACATTCTCTTCTATGAGAACAATGTGGTGAGGGAAGATATTTTCTTTTTCTTATTGCTTCAGCAATTCACAAAGCAAATCAAGTACTTGTTTCCATGTGATATGGTGGACACTAGCAAGTTAATTTCAGGTTTATGCTGAATTCTTTTCTGTAGAAATCGGTGTTTGCATGAGGTTCTATCATGCTGACTATTCAAAACTGAACAACTCGACATAACGAATGTTAGCTATAACAAAAATGCTCAGCTACAGTTAGTGTAATTGGTAACTAAAAAATTGAGAGAGCTGTAATGGTACTTGTGGTAGCAGAATAATGTCCCCTCAAAGATGTCCAAACCCTAATATCTGGTGTTCTCCCTGTGTATGTTATATTACAGGGCAAAAGGGCATTGCAGATGGAATTAAGGTTGTGGACCTTAAAATAGGAAGATTATTCTGGATTATTTGGATGGGACTAATGTAATCACATGGGTTCTTAAAAGTGAAAGAGGAAGGCGGAATAGTCAGTAATGGAAAAAAAGAATGGAAGAGAGACTTGAAATGTGAGAAGGACTTGATCTCCCTTGCTGACTTTGAAGATGGAGGAAGGGGGCCATGAGCCACGGAATGCAAGTGGCTTTCAGAAGTTGGGAATAGCCCTCAGCTGACAGCCAGGAAGGAGATGGGAACCTCAGTCTTATCACTACAAGGAAGTAAATTCTACCAACAACTGGAATGAGTAAGGAAATGGATTTTCCCCCAGAGCCTCAGAAAGCATCACAGTGCTGCCCAGCCGTTGATTCAGCCTTGTGAATCTATAAGCAGAGGTCTGGCTGAGCTCACCGGACTTCTGACCTACAGAAAGAGTGAGATAATAAATTTGGGGTATTTGAAGCTGCTAAGTTTGTGCTAATTTGTTATGGAAGCAATGGAAAATGAATACAGCACTCATGAAAAATAGTCTCTTTTGGGTAAGTTGGAATATGACATGGCTGATAGGCTCTCTTCTTGAAAGTTTCATACACAACTAATGGAAGCGAGTCCTGAAAAACACAGAGTGGCAAACGCATGAAACAAGGCAGGAGAAAATATTTGCAAAGGAACCAACTGACAAAGGATTAATCTCCAAAATACACAAATAGTTCATGTAGCTCAATACCAAAAAAACAAACAACCCAATCAAAAAATGGGTGGAAGACCTAAATAGACATTTCTCCAAAGAAGACATACAGATGGCCAAGAGGCACATGAAAAGATGCTCAACATCACTAATCATTAGAGAAATGCAAATCAAAACTACAATGAGGTATCACCTCACACCAGTTAGAATGGGCATCATCAGAAAATCTACAAACAACAAATGCTGGAGAGGGTGTGGAGAAAAGGGAACCCTCTTGCACTGTTGGTGGGAATGTAAATTGGTGCAGCCACTATGGAGAACAGTATGGAGGTTCCTTAAAAAACTGAAAATAGAATTACCATATGACCCAGCAATCCTCCTCCTGGGCATATACTGAGAGAAAACCATAATTGAAAAAGAATCATGTACCACAATGTTCATTGCAGCACTGTTTACAATAGCCAGGACAAGGAAGCAACCTAAATGTCCATCAACAAAGGAATGGATAGAGAAGATGTGGTACATTATATACAAGGAATATTACTCAGCCATAAAAAGGAATGAAATTGGGCCATTTGTAGAGATGTGGATGGACCTAGAGACTGTCATACAGAGTGAAGTAAGCCAGAAAGAGAAAAAAAATATCATATATTAATGCATATATGTGGCACCTAGAAAAATGATATAGATGATCTTATTTGCAAAGCAGAAATGGAGACACAGACGTAGAGAACAAACATATGGATACCAAGGGGGAAGCGGGGCTGGGATGAATTGGGAGATTGGGATTGACATATATACACTATTGATACTATGTATAAAATAGGTAACTAATAAGAACCTACAATATAGCACAGGGAACTCTACTCAGTGCTCTGTGGTGACCTAAATGGGAATGAAATCCAAACAAGAGGGGATATATGTACATGTATAGCTGATTCACTTTGCTGTACAGTAGAAGCTGTCACAGCATTGTAAAGCAGCTATATTCCAATAAAAATTAATTTAAAAAAACAGACAAAATTCCTCACCCTCAAGCTCCTTAAATCCTATGTTTTAAGAAAATGATAATAAAATAACACTTAATAGTGGAAGGTGATGAGAGCTCAGGTGAAAACTATAGTAGGAAAGGGGATAAGGAGTATGGGTTGGGGTGGGTGAGTGGGGAATAAGCCAGGGGAGAGAGAAGATCCTGAGGGGCCATTAGGCCTTGAAAAGACTGGGCTTCTGCTCAGAGTGAGATGGGAAGCCTTTGGAGGATTTGGGGCTATTGCATGAAGAATAAATGAGAGGAGAGCAAGAATGCAATCAAGAAGACCCATTGGGGGCCATTGCAGTAATTCAGTCTGGAGATATGGTGGCTTGGACCAGGGGTTTGACAGTGGACATTGTGAGAAGTAATAAGGTTCTGGATTCATCTCGAGGAGAGTAGAGTTTCTGAGAATTTTGTGTAAGATGAGTGTTAGACTCAAAGAAATTACTAATAATTGGTAAAAGGGCAAACCCAAATCTTGGAGCTTACCTGTGAAGCTCAATCTATTTCATGTGTCATATGTTTTAACAGTAAATTTTTTAAAAATCTAGGGTAAAAAATGTAGTTACAACTATGATAGACTTTTACTAACAGAAATTGTTCTTATCTCCCGAATCATCCCACCCCGCCCCCTTCCCCCTTAGTATCCATACGTTTGTTCTCTACATCTGTGTCTCTATTTCTGCTTTGCAAATAAGTTCATTTGTACCCTTTTTCTAGATTCCACATATAAGCGATATTATCCGATAGATAACTAATGAGAACCTACTGTACAGCACAGGGAACTCTACTCAGTGCTCTGTGGTGACCTAAATGGGAAGGAAGTCTAAAAAAAGGGGATATACATATAGGTGTAGCTGATTCACTTTGCTGTACAGCAGAAACTAACACACCATTGTAAGCAACTATACTCCAATAAAAATTAATAAAAAAGAAATTGTTCTCAATGAATTCTGATGTTTCTTTTTTTAAACATCTTTATTGCAGTATAATTACTTTACAATGGTGTGTTAGTTTCTGCTTTATAACAAAGTGAATCAGTTATACATATACATATGTTCCCATATCTCTTCCCTCTTGCATCTCCCTCCCACCCTCCCTATCCCACCCCTCTAGGTGGTCACAAACCACCGAGCTGATCTCCCTGTGCTATGCGGCTGCTTCCCACTAGCTATCTATTTTACATTTGGTAGTGTATATATGTCCATGCCACTCTCTCACTTTGTCACAGCTTACCCTTCCCCCTCCCCATATCCTCAAGTCCATTCTCTAGTAGGTCTGTGTCTTTCTTATATATTAATTGCTATAACTCATATATATTGGAGTCACTAAAATATGTTTAATTTATGCAAATCAGATGTTCCTATCAATGGGCCTTTGATGAGGCTAGGTGGATGAGTTTTGGGGTATTTGCATCAAATCTACCCCATTCTAGTTTCCAAAACTACCGATTTGTTTTACAGTGCCTGTGTTTTACATAGGCAGTGACCTGAAATTTTGTATTTTTTTTTTTTTTTTTTTTTTTGCGTTACGCGGGCCTCTCACTGTTGTGGCCTCTCCCGTTGCGAGCACAGGCTCCGGATGCACAGGCTCAGTGGCCATGGCGCATGGGACTAGCCACTCCGCGGCATGTGGGATCTTCCCGGACCGGGTCATGAACCCATGTCCCCTGCATTGGCAGGCGGACTCTCAACCACTGCGCCACCAGGGAAGACCCCATGAAATTTTGTATTTTGAATGCATTCATTCTCTGCTTCTAACTGCATCTTTGTTTATTTGCTTTTTAATTTTTTTCCTTATCAGAGGGAAATTGTTTCCCAGAATGGGATGGACTCATCTGTTGGCCTAGAGGAACAGTGGGGAAAATGTTGGCTGTCCCATGCCCTCCTTATATTTATGACTTCAATCATAAAGGTATTGAATTTTTCTGAAATGATTAATTTGGAATAGAAATATATTTTTTTTTATAATGGACTCTACAAGAACTGAGCAGTCTCAGTGTTTTTCTTCATGTCTTCACAGGAGTTGCTTTCCGACACTGTAACCCCAATGGAACATGGGATTTTATGCACAGTTTAAATAAAACATGGGCTAATTATTCAGACTGCCTTCGCTTTCTGCAGCCAGATATCAGCATAGGAAAGGTAATGGTATCTTTGTATTTGTGAACCCCTAAGGGAAATCAAAAGTCTTTATACAATTCTTGATTGTCAACCACTATTATAAAAATCCTTATATTATATGACACAAAGATCAAAAAATATAAAAGCAAGTTTGGAATCTTTTCAGATACCTAGTTAAAGAAAGGTCTAGGATCTGAAACATTTTTTTTTCCTGTTTTAAGAAGTTAGTATTTTATTTTATTTTTTAAAAGTTAATTTTTATTGGAGTATAGTTGCTTTACAAGGTGTTAGTTTCTACTGTACAGCAAAGTGAATCAGCTATACATGTACATATATCCCCTCTTGTTTGGATTTCCTTCCCATTTAGGTCACCACAGAGCATTGAGTAGAGTTCCCTGAGCTATACAGTAGGTTCTCATTCATTATCTATTTTAGGACCTGAAACATTTTGATATTTTCTTTAGGTTAGAGTGACCTGGCTGAGATATATGCATATATACTTATAAATATGTGTCTGTTGTATTATATTATGTTTACATTACACTATATGATGCTACATTATTTATGTATAAAAATTCAAATTGGTAGTCAGCAACGTGATGCATGATTTTTTTCTTGGTTACCTATGAATGGCTACATCTCATCTCACTCTATTCCTGGAGGAGCTTTGTATTTTTGAGATGTATTTTCCATATCATAAGATTTGCCAGCAGGTGATTTCATTAGTATATGAACGATTAGAGTTTCAGAATTAAAGAGGAGCAAGGGGTGTCTTATAGGTCTTCTCACACAATACCTTAATTTTACACGTGTGAGGCAATTCAGAACCAAAAGTTAAGTGTTGGTCAAAGTGACACAGCTGGATCATGGCAGGGTCAGTGCTCTTTCCGGTATGGTAATCATATGTAAATTTCAAAAACTTCTAGATAGTTACTTTTAGGTTATATGTGGTGGATTAAAAGTTATGCCTAAATTCCTATCACGCAGACCTCGTCAGTAAAATGCATGATGCTATAAGCATATGATGCTAGGAATGAACATGGCAAGTTGATGTATAAATGATTTTATGAGGATCCTGAGAACAGTCATAATACATAACTCTCCTAACATTAGACATTTTTCTTTATGCTTGATGATATTTATTTTTTGGTGGGGAGGGAGGGAGAGCAGTGGCAGAAGTGGTAAGTTGGAGTTTTCTTCGTTTGATTTATTTTTTTTTGGCCGTGCTGAGCGGCATGTCGGATCTTAATTCCCTGACCAGGGATCAAACCCACGCCCCCTGCGTTGGCAGTGCGGAGTCTTACCCACTGGACTGCCAGGGAAGTCCCTGTTTGATTTTGCATTAATAGTCAGAACTTCTTTTCTTAACTTTTTTTCTAGCACAAAGCACTACCACCTTAATGACTCTTTAGTAAATTGCCAAAAGACCTCAGTTTTGTATTTCATTGTTGACATACTTCTTAGATAAAATTAGTCAATGTGAGGAGACAATTATGTACTCTACAATGGAACCAAAGCCAACAATGAGTTAATATAAAATACTTCAAAATAATTTCAATTTCATTGATATAAACATTCACAATAGTTAGTATACTCTGCTATGAATTTGTGCATTAAATGATGATAAGGGCAAGTCTTCACAGCTTTTAAATGGCCATTAAATTATATCATGATTTTATTTACACTTAACTCTATTCAGAATATTACAACCATTCTTTTTAATTACTATGTATTCCAAGAATCAAAATAGCTAAGGATGGTGAAATACCCAAAATACATACTATTTTATATAAACATGATTTAAAAGTTAACTGAAAAATTTGATTTTGTTAGTGTAAGTAATTTTATCTCCTTAATCAAAAATATAAAGAGTGTTTTCTGTTGTTTACAACCCTTAAGCAATAACTTGAGAAAACTTAAGAATGTAAATATCTTTTAATAAGAAAACTGGATACCTTCTAAAGTTTTGATATAGTGTAGGGCAAAATGATATTACTTATGAGATATTAATTATTAATGGTTATAATCAGAGTTTTTGCATAAAAAAAGGTAAAAATGAAAAAGTGCATTTAGAATAAATGCCACATCTTTATAGGGGACATAAGGTAAAGATTTTTAAAACATCTATTGTTTTGTTCTTTAAATAATTTCCATATCATTGACTTGACAAAATGAGCTAATTACTTTCAATAAAAAAAGCAAGAAAACTCTTATGATGGGCCATGAGGTTGTTAAATTCTTTAGAGTATGATATTTTAAATAGTAGCATACTGTAGAAATTACCATATATCTCATGTCTAAAGGTTATATGGACTTTTGGACAGTAATTTAACAATATATATTAAGAAATTTCAAGGGGGTCATATCCTTTGATCTTATAATTATACTTCTAAGATTCAAGCATAAAGATTTGAAGTGGGGGGAACTGAATGGAATAATATTCATTGAACCATTAATTATTATAGTGAATATTCTGAAGAATTTAAATTTCCAATGAAGAAATGGTTAAATAAGCTCAAATATATATTTTGTGTAAAGAGTTTGTGGTCTTGGGAAATTCCTTTGTTATACAGTTACCTGGAAAAAAAAATCAGATAATAAACTTGTATATAAATTGGGAATGCAAATATTCAAAACAGTAGGAAATGATACATAGAAATAGAGTGAAAAGAAATACATGAAATACAGTGTTTCTTTTTGCTTGGTGGGAATTAGGGAATTTTTTTCCTTCTCTTTTTTGTATTTTACACATTTTCCAGATATTTTCTATAAAAAGTTTAACATTTTATTAAGAGAAAATAATATGTAATAAATGTTTTAAAAAAGAAACAAGAGACAAAGTCAGGATGTGGGAAGTTGCCACAATAAGAATAAGTTGAGTAAGATGCAAAATTAATAATTTGTAAAAACCTATCAGTAAGCTGAGGATGCCAAGAAATCTAAATGAACCTAATTGCAGAAGTGGGAAAGCCCTTCTTATGAGAGAAAAGACCTATGGCTGCATTTATCCCTGGCTCTGCACCAGAAGAGGAGCAACCAGGCTATGGAAGGGGATAAAAAGAAAAGAACCAGACTTTTAAAACAACTTTTATCAGACAAGGACTGGAATAAGGGCTTAGAATTCCAAGGAATGAACCCCAGTCACAGTGAGCTATTACCCATCATCCAATTCTTTCCCATAAGCCTTCACTGAGTGTCTAGAGCCAGTGTGCCAAAGGCTGGGGTGTAGCAGGTGGGCCAAGAGAAATTTCCCAAGATGTGCGTAGGACCCTCACAGAATGAGAGTGAGATGAGATGTCGCCATTCATAGGTAACCAAGAAAAAAATCATGCATCACGTTGCTGACTACCAATTTGAATTTTTATACATAAATAATGTAGCATCATATAGTGTAATGTAAACATAATATAACAGACACATATTTATAAGTATATATGCATATATCTCAGCCAGGTCACTCTAACCTAAAGAAAATATCAAAATGTTTCAGGTCCTAAAATAGATAATGAATGAGAACCTACTGTATAGCTCAGGGAACTCTACTCAATGCTCTGTGGTGACCTAAATGGGAAGGAAATCCAAATAAAAGGGGATATATGTACATGTATAGCTGATTCACTTTGCTGTACAGTAGAAACTAACACCTTGTAAAGCAACTATACTCCAATAAAAATGAGTTGTAAGCTGAAGGCATGGCATGGAACAGAGGAGCTAAGAGACATCTCTTGGGGTATATGTGGCTCTCTTTAAGTGCATGACTGCTGCAGCTCATAGACCAGGGGGAGGGCAGGAAAGCTGAGACAGACCCCCAAGATGACAAATCTCACTAAGTGAAAGGCAGCAGCCTGACAAAATAGAGCTGAGAAAGATCTTTCCTAGGCACATGATATCTTCATCCAAAGCAAGGCAGTGGCTAGCTGAGAACTGGAGCAGAGCATAATGGAGTGACATCTTCTGAGATGCAGAAAGCCCAGGGCAGAGCTGGAGAGCAAAGTGAAATTTCCAGCAGCTCCAAAGCTGATGGATGGTTCAAAAAGCAGAAAGAGTCCTTCTGTGGCTTGGAAAACTGTCAGATGGACTAAAACCCATATACTGGCCACTAGAGGCTGCTGGTGCTCAGATCCCACAATCTGCTGAAGGAAAAGTCTCGAATCTGCTCTCAAAACCTAAAATCAGGATAAAGGGAATCATAAAAACAAAAAAACCAAAGCACTACAGCAAACCGAATCCCAGTTTAAAAACAAAGTAATCCATCCTCCCAACCCAAGAAGCCTGGTAGAGGAAGAGGACTGCCCTTTTCAGGCTGTTAATATTATATACTCCAGTCCTTACTCTTCTTTTACTTACAATGCCTGTAGTGTAATAAAAAATTACAAGGTAAGGACCCAAAATCTAGAGTAAAAACAAAAGCAGGAAGAAACAGATGATCCAGATGTTGTAATTTGCAGATGAGGACTTGATAATTATTATAAATATGTTAGATGATTTAGTGAAAAAGGTGCATAAAACAGGTGGGAAAATCAGCAGAGAAATGAAAACTTAAAGAAAAAGGAAATTGTAGAATTGAAATATTCAATTAAAAAATGAAGAAGTTATTTGATATGCTCAACAGCAAACTGGACACAGCATGATAAAGATCAGTGAACCTAAAGAGAGGTCAGTAAAAATTATCCAACTGAAGCATTAGGAGAAAAAATAAATTAAAAAAACAGAACCATCTGAGACTGTGAGATAATATGTAATTGTCTAAACATATGTGAAATTAGAGGTAAAGAGAGAGGGAAAGAATAGGACAAAATAAATATCTGAGAAGGCAATAGCCAATAATTTTCTAAAGTGGATGAAATAAATCAATCCACAGGTTCCAGGGATTCAGCAAACCCTATGCAGGGTAAATAAAAAGAAAACCATACTTAAACACATCATAGTTAAACTGCTGTGAATCAAAGTAAAAAGAAAATCTTAAAAGCAGTGAGAGAAAAAGGGCACATTATATTCAGGGGAGCAACAACTAAAAAGATACTGTGTTTTAGTAATAAACAGTGGAGGCCAGAATACAATGGAATGATATCTTTAAAGTGATAATATTCATTAAGACAGAGGCAAAATAATGATATTTTTCAGACAGAAAATATCCGAGACAGGTTATCTTCATCAGCCTTTCAGTATAAGAAATGCTCAAAAAAATTCTCTAGGCAGGAGAGAAATATACCAGATGGAAGCATAGATTGTCAGAAAGGCATGAGGAGTACCAGAACAGGTGTATATGTGGATAAAAATAGCAGACTAAAATAATAAACAAAACTATATACCTATCCTTATTTATTGCTATGTTTATATCTATCGTTATATCTATAATTTAATTCATTTAAAATTTGTTGACTGCTTAAAGCAAACATAATAGCCTCTTATTGGGGTTTATAAATTATGCAGAACAAAATCTAAAAGGGACAAAGGCTAGGGGAGCAAAATTGAGTACATGATTGTAAAGTTCTATTTATATGGTGAAATAGTTCAATATTACTTAAATGTAAGCTCTAATAAGTTCAGATGCATAACCAAGTCTCTATAGTAACTGCTAAAAAATAACACAAGTTTTGGGAATTCCCCGGCATTCCAGTGGTTAGGATTCCAAGCTTTCACTGCCAAGGGCCAGGGTTCAACCCCTGGTCAGGGAACTAAGATCCCTTAAGCTGCCCCCCACCCCAAAACAAAACAAGACAAACCCACATGTGAAATACTAAGAAATACTTGATTGATTTCCCCATCCCCTACCCCCCAATAAAAGGTAAGGAAGTAGGTACAGAGGAACAAAGAAGAGATAGGACATTTAGAATGCAAATACCTGTATGTTAGATTTAAACCCAGCCATAGCAATGATTGTATTCAAGGTAAGTGAACTGAACATTTCGCTTAAAAGGCAGAGGTTGTCAGAATGGATAATAAAAGTATGAATCAGTAGTTTGCTGTCTTTGAGAAATGTACTCTAAATATAAAGATACAGATAAATGTAATTACCAAGACGGAGGGACATTTCAAATTATAAAGAATCAATTTACCAAGAGGAAATAATCCTAAATATACATGCTTTAGGAGCTCCAAATTACATGAAGCAAAATTTGTCAGAGCCAAAGGGAGAAATAACCAAATTACAGCATGTTGACATTTTAAAGAATGCCATTTTCTTAGTAATTGATAGAACAATTGGACAAAACCTTCTATAGAATATATTTCAAACAATTTGAATAAATTGACATTTATAGATTAGTATTCACAATAACTGCAAAATTTACATTCTTTTAAAGTACTCACCAAAGTTTTATCAAGATAGAACATATGCTGGGCTATAAAACAAGTTTCGATAAATCTCAAGATTAAAATCTTATGGAGTATGTTCTCTGACCACAAAAGAATTAATTGAAAATAAATTAAAATATGTATACAATTCATAAATTGTTGGAAATTATGTGACCAATGGCAAAAGTTTGAACTGAATAAATATGAAAGCTCAATATATATAAAAAATTGTGGGAAACAGCAAAAGCAGAGTGTAGAGAAAGATTTATACTTTTCAATGTTTAATTAGAATAGAAGAAAGGTGAAAATTCAATGATCAAATCTTCCACATTAAGCTACATAATGTAATACCGAGAGCCACCACCGAAAGCACTATACAAAAATATAAGTCAAAATGGAATTCTACAAAGTGTTCAAGTAACCAGGGATGGCAGGAAAAGCAAAACACAGAAATGAAAAACATAACAGAAAATAAAAATATAAAATGATGGACTTAGCCTTAACATATCAATATTATATTAAAAGCAAATGGTCTTAATATACCAATTAACAGAGATTGAAAGAGTCTATAAAAAACATGACCCAACTTTGTATGTTATCTACAAAGTTTGAAACTCTTTTCAAATATGGTATATGTAGGTCACATGCATACCATGCAGTACTATGCAGCAATAAAAAAGAACAAACTTGGTATGTGTAACAACTTGAATGCATCTTGAGGTTATTACTCTGAGTGAAAAAAACCAATCTCAAAGATCATGTTCTGTATGATTTCATTTCTATAACATTTATGAAATGACAAAATTATCGAGATAGAAAACAGATTAATGTTTGGCAGGTGATAAGGATGGTGGAGAGGAACAGGGTAGGTATGACTGTAAAGGAAACAGCACAAGGAACATCTTTGTGGTGATGGAATAGTTCTATATCTTGGTTGCAGAGAAGGTTACAAAAATTTTCATATGTAATAAAATGACACAAAACTGTAAACACATGAACTGCACCAATGCCAAATTCCTGGTTTGATATTTTAGTGAACTTATGTAAGATGTAAGCATTGGAGGATACTGCGTGAAGGGTACATAGGACCCTTTTTACTATCTTTTCCACTTCTTTTGAATCTAGAGTTATTTTAAAATACAAAAAAAAAAAAGGAATGAACCATTGATTAATGCAACAATATCAGTGAATATCAAAACAGTATATTGACAAAAAGAGTATATACTATATAATTCCAAGAAATATAAGAACAGTTGAGAAATATATGAAGTACGTGAACAGATAAAGCCAATTTGTGGCGACAGAAATTGGAACAGTAGTTACCTGGGGGTGGATGGTGGGTGGATTTTTGACTAGCAAGTGGCACAACGAACTTGGTTTGTCAAAACCCATCAAACTGCTCATTTTAAATCTGCACATTTTGTTTCATGTAAACTACAGCTCAATAAAAAAGCTAAAGAAAACTAGAACTAATATTCCAAAAGTGACATATTTTTTTTACCAGTTTTAAAATAGTCTGTAATATGTGTTTTATTTACTCCAAATATCACATGTTAGATATACAGTTCCAATTAGTTAAAATGAACACTGTAAAAATACATGAAGTAAATTTTGTAACATTGAATTTGGCCTCACTTAAGCAAGAAGAAATGCCAAATATTTTAATTATATCTTTAACCCTGACTTGAATTTAGGGAGTAAAAGGAAGGCCAGAAAAATAACCTGTATATTATACGAATGTGGTCACACGTTGCCTATCTTTAAAGAGGTTAAAAGCATGATTTTTAAGTTTATCTACATCAAATTATTTGTTCAAACCTGCTTTTCTGATTAAATCTGTTGCCCTCCAGCAAGAATTCTTTGAACGCCTCTATGTCATGTACACTATTGGTTACTCTGTCTCCTTTGGATCTCTGGCTGTGGCTATTCTCATCATTGGTTACTTCAGGTGAGTGATTCCCAGTCACTTTCTCCATGAAGGGGTAGTTAGAAAATGGAAATAGAGGATTTAGAAATTAACAGAAACTATAACTAAAAGAAAAATTTTATATTTTGTTTCCTATTATCTTACAATCCTCTCTTCCTTGAAACTTCTCATACCTATTTCCTAGTTTACTTTTCTCCTCTGATTTATAGCTGTCTAATGTATTATCTGATGTTTTACTTATTTATCTTTTTATTTTTTGTCTCTCCCTCTACAATGTAAAGCCACACAAGAGTAGGCATTTATTTTTTTCTGTTTGCTCATTGCTGCACTCTCAGTAGTACTTGATATGTCCTGGTGCTCAGTAAATGTTTGTTGAATTAATAAATAATGACTAGTTGTAATATTCCAACCACTTCCAACAGTTTCTCATATAGTAGTGGTATAGTGGTGTAGTTTATATTTCCAAAGCATTTGCTTTATTGATTTACTAGTCCATTGGTTCAACAAGCGTTTTTCTCTATCATGTGATAGTCCCTTTTTGGTATTGATGGAGGCCAAGCTAAGATATGTTGAAGACCAGAAAAGTAGTATATACACCATTGAGAGAAACTGACACATTAGATGATTATCAATTAAAATATTATTAGTACTGTAATGCAGGTTTCATAAAGGACTTTGGGAATACTAAGGAACTAGTCTAAAACTAATAAGATAAGGGAGAGAGATTTCCCAGAACAACTGGTGTGTGAGCTGATACTGAATGATGAGAAGGAATTTGGCACATTCCAAATGATGGGAACAGAATGTACAAAGGTCAGAGGCACAAAGGAGCAGAGTATACACAGGGAATATAGAAGGGTCCCATATGAATGCAGCATTTGATGCCTAGGGAGGAGTGGCCATATGGGAATGGCCAGGGAGAAACTAGATTTTGTAGCATTAGGTTTTACAGGCTTTTGTCAAGGGCTTTGAATTTTGTCTTATAAGGTAGTGTACAGGGAGCCAATGAAGTTTTTAACTAGAAGGGTAACACGATCACATTTCTGGGGTTGTAGAGGGGTTCCTCAAAATAACCTCGTGAAGTTGGCTTGGCAGGGATGATCTCATTTGAGAGACAAGAAACTGAAGCTCAGTGTTCAAACTCACAAGGTCATAGGTGGTCCAGCTGGAAACAGAACCTTCATCTTCTGACTCGGATCCAGAGTTCATTCCATTACATCAAAGTTAGCTGTGGTTGTTCAAAATAATAGATAGATATTTATGAGAATAAGAGTTACATGAAATTTCAGGAGGATACAAATGACTAAGTAATAATTCCTCAGTTTACATAATAGTTTATCAGAGTATTTAACAGTAGATTCTTTCTATATTATGAAATATAAAAATATATTACTGGATTAAAACATTTCTTCTTTTTCTTCTGGATTAAAACATTTCTTACTTCCTTATACCTGAGTACTTTGTCTTTTCAGGAAGAGACGTAGTATCAGTGTGTTCATTGTACACGGAAGCTCAGCTTTTTTCATAGTCAAGCAATGGTAGAGCTGGGCCTTTTGACCAGATTATACATCCCTTTTCCTGGTGTTTTTGATTTTGTTTTAATCAAACTTAAAAGAAATCTTTTGTTTTTGGAGTTACCTTTCTGTACTAGTTGATGCTGCTATATCTACTCCTGAGTATGTTACTGACTTAACTTGTGTCTAAGATCCTTTTATAATTCCAAAGCTTTTTATATTAAAGGAAGCTTGTTTTCTCTCTAACATTCCTAGGAAATAAAACTGTGTAATTCTATCAAAATATCTTACTTTTTCATATAGAGAATATATTGAAAATGTGAACATTCCAGTTTTAATAAGGCTTATCCCTGTTCAAGGTGGTTCTCCATCGATTATTTATGACCTTAATATATAGTATAATGTAATGCTATAGTATAATGTAGCATAATATTTAACACTGCATAATCTGGATAACCATGGTAGCTGATCAGGATAAATTTGTAATTAAGTCTCAAAAAGCTACATTTTAGTTTTTGACCCCAATTGTTTCTGTCTTTGTTCAGGTTTATTTCTTCTTTTTTGGGAGGAGTTTGAACTCATTTATGTATTTTCTTTCTCCATTTCTAATTTTATTCAAATCTAAATACTGAATATTTTCTCTCCATAGACGATTGCATTGTACTAGGAACTATATCCACATGCATTTATTTGTGTCTTTCATGCTGAGAGCTGCGAGCATCTTTGTCAAGGACAGAGTGGTCCATGCTCACATAGGAGTAAAGGAGCTGCAGTCCCTGATAATGCAAGATGACCTACAGAGTTCCATAGAAGTACCTTCTGTGGACAAATCACAATATGTAAGTGTTTTCACCATGAGCCCTTGCATGGCTCACCACTTTCAAAAGTAAAAAGCCCACCTGCAAGACCAGGAGCTTGGGATTTAAAAACCCAGGGCATTTAGTTCCTTTATTGTAGCCTCAAAGACTTGTTCCCAAATAAGATTCCATGGTACTTGATTCTGCTCTTAAATGTCCTGTTGTTATTTAGTAAGTAGAATCACCCAATAATTCAGTTAATGAGAAGCATTATCACCATTGAAGCAATATATCTGGAAATTAGGTAGAATAGATTGATTGTATTGATGGTGTGAATTAATGCTGTTGGTATCTTTGCCCTTTGCCCTGTAGATCGTTGTTGTCTCTGCTGATTCTAATTCTGGATTGGCTTTGTGACTTTTTAAATGAACTAGAATGAAGTAGGTGTGATGGTGTGTCAGTTGCGGGTAGACCTCTATGAGTGAGCCTAGCCAAGATTAGCTGAGCTTTGCCCAAATCAGCAGAATCATCTAGCCAATCAATCAATTCATAAGACATATTAAATGTTTATCATTTTAAGCCATTAACTTTTGGGGCATAAAAAAGACCAGAATAAAATAAATTCATGGTAGAATGATGGTTAAGTTTTCCTCTTTATGCTTTTCTTTACTTTCCTAATTTTCTCTGATGATCAGGTATTTTTATAAACAAGAAAACTTAAGGAAAAGTGATTTCTTATAACTCCTAAAGGAATAAAAATCTTATTTTAAAAATAGAATCAAGCCAGCAGTCTTAGAAATGCTATGTTAAAATAACTTTGTTCTGGTCTCTTTCAAAAGTCTTGGCCTTCCCAGGTATAAGAGATATTAGATTATAAAAAAATAAATGGAGGAACTGCTTTTTAGTGGTCTAATGTTGGAACCAGTACGATTAGGAATTCTAATATGGTGCAATGTTGGTTTATTTGTAACAGATTGGGTGCAAGATTGCTGTTGTGATGTTTATTTACTTCTTGGCTACAAACTACTATTGGATCTTGGTGGAAGGCCTCTATCTGCATAGTTTAATCTTTGTGGCGTTCTTTTCGGACACCAAGTACCTGTGGGGCTTCACCTTGATAGGCTGGGGTAAGGCATTTCTGTCTCCTTTCCTTTTCAACTGGATTATGGGTTGTAGGGCTTTCTGTCTTGCCTGTCATTAGCATTCTTTCTGTCATTTTCCCAAAATAATCCCTCCCTATTCTATCTTTATCCTTTCTTTCTCTTTAATTATTCAGGAAATGTATTAAGATCAAGTCTATAATCCTCCTAGTGGTAACAAACTTTTCACTTTTAACTTAGGGTTAGTGTTCTTAGGCCAGATTCTTGAGAGGATTCTTTGGGGGAAATACCTTGTTAGCCATGCACATTTAGAACTGCTGTGCTCATCGTATCTTATGTCAATATCTTGATTTAACAATAATTTCATCCTAAAAATTTTGATTTTTGAATTTCTAAGCTATAATGATGCACCTTTGATTTGTAATTCTAGGTCATATGATGAGAATGCCAGAAAGGAATTTATAGGACCATCTTGACTGCATTTAACAATGCAAATTACAAACTAATTACGTGGATGTCTTTTGGAAGGAAATAATTCAAATTACTTGCGGCATAAATAATTTTAAAAAAAGGATATTCAGCTCACATTCCAAAAATGCCTTGTCAGTACTAGAGGGATTACTGAATTAGGCACTAACTTAATGTGATGTGGAGAAAGGATGTTGTTTGTTTGTTATAATTTAAGAAAAATTAAAACTCATACGTGGTTAAAATTAAGAAGTCTCAATATTAACAATTGCTATTTTAATATCCAAATTATGACGTGCTCAGCACAGGGAAAAAAATCAACTAAGTGGCTCAAGATTAAATTTGAAGGTTTTTTTCCCATCAAAATAAGAATTTTTTGGCCTGTTTTGTCTTAATTTGAAAACATGAAGTAAAGGATATTGAATTTCCTGTTAGTTAATAACCTTTAAGAAGACAAAGGGTCAATTTACTGTCAAGCGTTATTTATTATGAAATAATAATTGTTGTGAATAAAAATTTATGAAAGTGGTTTGTTTTTAGGCTCTCCCTTATCTTTGACTAACAGTTACTAAAATAAAAAAAGATACACTTTATTTGTTTAGGGTACTTTGGAAATTTTCTCAACAGTTTTTGGTAGTTTGGCTTCAAGGCAAAATTATATCTGTGTACCCACATAATTACTAGAAGTTAGTAAAGATGTTGATAGAAAATTCAACAATGAATTTGTCTGAGTTCCATTTTATTTTTTGGTTTTCTATGACATTGGTCACACTGGTAATAAACTTGTTTTTCTTTATTTACATATTGATTTGATAGCAAATTCCCCTGTCAGCTCTTATTTGGGCTGTATCCGTCTGTCGCTCTGTAAAATCAGAAGTTTGCCTCTCTGAAACCCAGGAAACTAGTTTTCAAATCTGTCTTTGAAAATGCGAATTAAAAAAACAGTGAGGGTTCCAGTGAGCTTCTATGCAAGTATGAGGTTCTCACCTTCCTTTACAACTTTAATTATTTGTCCACAAAATTTTGTCATAAGAGTGACAATTACAGTAGAGAAGCATCACAACTTGAAATCTTCATTTCACCAAATGGTTTAAGAACATGCATGAAAGCAAGTAGTATCTACATGGAAGATCACGTTACAAAAAGCATCTTACATGCAATATTATGTAATTAACCACAATTAAAACAGTAACAAGTAATATTTACAGAGTTATGGTGCTATAGTTGGTCTGTCTTCTGGCTTCTCTCTTTGCAACTCCAAAAAAATAAATGCTCTAGGCTAGGGCATATATAATTAAAAAATAGTAATATTCTTTTTTTTTTTTTTTTTTTTTTTTTTTTGCCGTACGCGGGCCTCTCGCTGCTGTGGCCTCTCCCGTTGCGGAGCACAGGCTTCGGACGCGCAGGCTCAGCGGCCATGGCTCATGGGCCCAGCCGCTCCGCGGCATGTGGGATCCTCCCGGACCGGGGCACGAACCCTCATCCCCCGCATCGGCAGGCGGACACCAGGGCAGCCCCCCAAAATAGTAATATTCTTTTAAGAATTTCTCTCTGCAGACAAAGACAGTCAGTCTGATGTGATTGAGACAAGGGAGGTTTTCAGGGGGAGACTGGGAGATAGGGGCCTCCCCTCCCCCTTCTCCTCTTCCTGCGCCGGCCTCAACCCCTCCCCAGTCCCCTCCCGACGGGCGCCCCACGCGGAAGACACCCCTCCCCCTCCCGCTTTCCCCTCCTCCCTACCTCAGCCCTTCGTACCGGGACGTTGGGGAGGGGGCTGTGCCGGGCGGAGAGAACTCAGCAAGGATTCTGAGAATGATAAATAACGCTGATCATCTCTAGAAAAGATATTGATTCACCTCATGTAAAGTATGCTCAGTTCCTTTCCAGTGGTTTTGCTGGAAACCATGTCTCACTATACAGATGAACCCAGATTTACCATAGAGCAGATAGATCTGCTTCAGCGCCTTCGACGTACTGGAATGACTAAACATGAAATTCTCCATGCCTTGGAAACTTTGGACCGTCTTGATCAAGAGCATAGCGACAAGTTTGGAAGAAGGTCCAGCTACGGAGGAAGTTCATATGGGAATACTACCAACAATGTTCCAGCATCTTCCTCTACAGCTACAGCTTCCACACAGACCCAGCATTCTGGAATGTCCCCATCACCTAGCAACAGTTATGATACCTCCCCACAGCCTTGTACTACCAATCAGAATGGGAGGGAGAATAACGAGCGATTATCCACATCCAATGGAAAGATGTCACCAACTCGCTACCATGCAAACAGCATGGGTCAGAGGTCATACAGTTTTGAAGCCTCAGAAGAGGACCTAGATGTAGATGATAAAGTAGAGGAATTAATGAGGAGGGACAGCAGTGTGATAAAAGAGGAAATCAAAGCCTTTCTTGCCAATCGGAGGATTTCCCAAGCAGTTGTTGCACAGGTAACAGGTATCAGTCAGAGCCGGATCTCTCACTGGCTGTTGCAGCAGGGATCAGACCTGAGTGAACAGAAGAAAAGAGCGTTTTACCGATGGTATCAGCTTGAAAAGACAAACCCTGGAGCTACACTAAGTATGAGACCCGCGCCCATTCCAATAGAGGACCCGGAATGGAGACAAACGCCTCCCCCAGTCTCAGCTACATCTGGCACCTTCCGACTGCGACGAGGGAGTCGATTTACCTGGAGAAAGGAGTGCCTGGCTGTCATGGAAAGTTACTTCAATGAGAATCAATACCCAGATGAAGCAAAAAGAGAAGAAATTGCAAATGCTTGCAACGCAGTTATACAGAAGCCAGGCAAAAAACTATCAGATCTGGAACGAGTTACCTCCCTGAAAGTGTATAATTGGTTTGCTAACAGACGGAAGGAGATCAAGAGGAGAGCCAATATCGCAGCAATCCTGGAGAGTCATGGGATAGATGTACAGAGTCCCGGAGGCCATTCCAACAGTGATGACGTCGACGGAAATGACTACTCAGAGCAGGATACTTGGCAAGTACGCAATGGGGAGGAGGAGGAGGGAAGAAGTTCAGAGGGAGGCAGAGAAGCAGAGAAGGTAGAAGAAGAGAGGAGGATCTGATCCGAACAAGACGACAGCACTAGCCATAGTGACCACCAAGACCCCATCTCATTAGCTGTGGAAATGGCAGCAGTCAACCACACTATCTTGGCATTGGCCCGACAAGGAGCCAACGAAATCAAGACAGAGGCCCTGGATGACGACTGATGAGGGAGGATTGGACACGAGAAGTTAACTTAGTTTAGACGTAGCACCTTAGCAGACTTTCCTCGGTCCTTAACATGTGTTCTTACAGTATAACTTGCAGTTTCTTGTATGTCAGTTAGCCGTTAGGGTCTTGTTCTGTGAAGATGGCATGGTGCCCTCAGCCTTTGCATATACTCTCAGTATTAATTCCCAGTAAATAATAACCAACCAACCAACCAACCAATCAACCTTCCCTCTCCCAGACCCCGAGGCTAGAAAATCTTGCTGCTCTGTCTTAGCATTCCAAGAAAGTGCTTCCAGGTATTTAGATAGCCCTCAGTTCTCAAATATTAGGCTGTGTGTATTGGGTACCTTTAGATTCCTGTAACACTAGTCTGTACCCCTTTTCCTTCCCCAAGACTGGTAGGATGCAAGCTGAGGTAGTGTGGCCCAGGATGGACAGACGCCATTTGGGGAGTACCCACAGAGTAAAAGGGACACTAGAACCCCCACCTCAGTGTGGGAAGAATTGATTTCCAGCTGCAATAAGCCGTGCCTCATAATAGTCACACTGTGGCTAGATTATACTTCTTTGGGTGCTGTGCTAAGAATGTCAGTGGAAACACTCGATCTCAGATTTTGGTTGATGTTAACATGCCTGACACAGACATCCTTTCCTCTCACAAGCTGTGTGACTTAAGTAGATAAAATACTGCCTCTGCCTTTGGGACCATGATTAAAACAAACAAACAGAAAAAAAAAAAAAAAAGAATTTCTCTCTGCTACTGAAGTAAATATCCAAGTCTATTTGATTAATAGACTGTTTTCTCTTATCTCAACACTGAGAGTATGATTTTAGAATATCATTTTTATTTCAGACTCATTTTTCCAACTTTCTATAAGAAAAATAAATATCAAAACATTATAGCTGCTTTGCAGGATCCTTTGCTAGACTAATCCATAGTGAACCCAGTTTCAGACTTTCTTCCAGTGATTTATTGGCTTCACTAGAGAAGTGAATTTGCTTGGATTCCTTTGTTGTTCATTTGGACCCAATTATTATAACGTAAAGCTCTCTTCAGCTAGGTAAATACTCAGCACTTTATTACTCACTTTGTAATGATATGTGGAGTTGCATTATTTACATTGATTTTGCTGGTTCTTAATAATAAGTTGGCAGGGAAGGAAATTACCATCTAAAGAGGAACATATGCCATGTCTGCCTTAGTAAATTGAAGGCAGATATTTAAAATGACCTTTTTGTATATCTTTATCACAAAACAAGATGTATAGAGGAGTAAAGGCAAATTCTAATGATGACTATGCTTCTTTTCTTTCAACTAACCATTTTCTTAATTTTTCCTATCCCTGCTCAATTTTCTCATGAATAAGACACTTTATTCTCGGTTCCAACTACATATTTAAAAAATATATTTAATTCTATATTTAAAAGGTCAGTCAAAAGGTAACAAACTTCCAGTTATAAGGTAAATAAGTACTGGGGATATAATATACAACATAATAGGAAAAAAAGTGTCATTCTTGCTTCTTTATCCTTATTGAATGTGGTAATTTACCTCTGTATTAGCAGCCATTCTTAATTTTCACCTGTCAGATGAGATGCCAGAATGTATGTATTATCATATAAAAACACCTATCCTGGTTATACCACGTAGTCACGTCCCTGTTGCCAAGCTTTCTTGTAGAATATTTTCATATTTTGTATTATCTTAAAATAATCAGGAGAAAAATAATCAGAAAACACTTCCGGTTTTATTATCTCTGTATAAAATTATTTCAATCCAGCAAACGTTTTTTGATCATCCATTTGGCAGCATATATAATTGAAATACAAGGTATATGTTAAAGTCCCAGCACACAAGAAGCATGGAGTCTGACCCTTTAGGTTATTTTATTTTTTGTAGGCCTATTCTCATCATATGTATTATATTCAAAATATTTATAAAATCTGTTCTTCATAAAATTATTTATGATAGTCAATATGACACCTTTATACAATTAAAAATCTTTGTTGTTTGCTTTAAGCTGAATTTAAAAATCTAGAAAAACTGTTTCTCCCTTGCCCTATGATTTTTAATGTCACTATTAATTCTACCTTAAAGTTATCTTAAAGTTAAAATTATATTTAACCATTAGAGTCAATAAGAGATCTATATTTTGGCCCTACTTTATGAAAGATAAGGAATTTGGTTCTCCCTGCTTATTACTTTTTCCAGACCTTCAAGATGTAATTTTGGGTTTTACTACTTATCATTAAAAAATTCTACAGGTTATTATCTGTTTAAAAGAAAATAAATTATAGTCAAATTTATATTTGTAACCATTATGTAGATTTATCTCTGTGGGTTCACCCGGTTTCAAGATTCCACCTCCTCTCCACCAATTGATCTTCTACAGTTTCTGCCCACTGGCAATATTTAATTCAGTAAACATTTTCTTTTCTATTGTAGCTCTTCTGTTTTGGATTGGTCCTTTTTCATAATGCCTTACTCTTCTTCTAGAGCAGATTTTAGACTATGAATTAGATATATTTTTTAAAGATTTCTTTTGTTTACTGTAGTAATTCCATCTTAGGGGAGGGTAACTCTTCTGAAGTTTCATAAATAGACACTCACCTTTGTAACAATGGAAAACTTTAAAGGCTCTGCAGTTTTCCTTACAGAGAGGAAAGACTCATTCAGTATTGGCCTTAGAGTCCTATGAGACTTGAGAACAATTCTATCAAAATTATATAGACGAATTTCTAGGTTCCTCAAAGAATGAATCAGCAAGTGATAGATACTAAATTCTAGCATCCTGCAGTGAGTAGAGAGGGAACTGAATACATAGCTTGGAGCTTCATGTCTGACCAGTCAACATAGACTGGATTCCCAGGGGAATCAAGGTTTCTGGTAAGACATTGTATGTCTGTAGCAAATCTGGGAATCCCCATGTCATGATGTGTTTCTAATTTTTAGGGTTAACTCTACACTTTATGATCAAGCTATGACTTTGCAATGCCACAGTAGCATTTCAGGAGGATGGTAAGGCTGAGGTTGGGTTCTATGAAGACTCTGAAGTGTCCAAAACAAGATAAAATTACATGGGCCAATATGGCAAGACCCTTTTACCCCACTTTGGCTTCAAGGCATCTCTGGCTTATGCAGTGGGCTGCAGAATAAGTTTTTATTTGAAGAAAGTGTTTAATTGCTAAAGTTTTTTTGACTACTATTAGTCCAAACCTTCATTTTAAGGGAGAATAGTAATGAAGCCACACCAAAGCTCGAGTCTACTTATTTTGAGACCAGAGATTGCCTCCCTCTCAGAATCACTTATTTATACTGATGTATTTTATGAAAATAACTCAGCTCTTAAGATAAATGCAAATATAGAATAACATTCCAATTTACATTAAATTTACTTAAAGTAACACTTAAATTGAAAATAACGTCTAGATTTCAAAGATTTTTCCCTTTGTTTATATGTTCTTAATTACATAATAATGTGATACTAAGATTGGTGACCAAAAATTCTTAGAAAGCCTCAAGGTGGTTTCTATTCTTTATTCCTCTATGGTTGTCTCTGTGCTCATCTTGTGAATGAGGGTCTTCCAAGAGGATGAGAAAAGCAATTTCGTTAAGACATGGTGTCTGATATAAAGTATTTGCTATAATTATCATTTAAGACACAATTCCAAATCCAGCACCATTAATCAATGTTCTATATATAGAACATCATTCAGGAAATTGCCTGATCAGGAGATTGTAAAGGAAGCAGAAGATGAAGACCTGCAAATGAGAAAATGTGAACATTTTGATCAAAGGCAGACATTTTTTAAAGATAACCAAGGCAGTAGAACAGCAAAGGGATCCATGTCAGACCTTTTTGAACCATTCTGTCAGAAGGAGCCATGCTCTCTCCATTACATAGTTATCATTCTTGTTTTTTCTTCATAGCGCTAATTGATAACTGAAGTTGTGTTATTAATTTTGCCTCCCATACCAGGATATAAGTTTCAGGAAAATGGAGATATTGTTTATTCTGTTCTTTTTTTTAATCTTCTGAGACTATAACAGTTCTTAACAAATGAAAAGGCATTTAATAAGTGCTTAGTGGATATATGTTTATACAGATGGATGGATAGGTGGACTAGATAGATAGATAGAATAGCAAGCTGAACCTAAGAATTAAACAGAATTGGGTAGATCTCTTTTGACAAAAATTTCCTAGAACATAGAATTCGAGCAGAATTTTTTAAAAAGGAGTTATATAAAAACAATAAATAAAATTGGAATATAGAGTCATAAAATTAAATAGCCACACAGGCAGGCTGAGGTTAAATTCAATTAGATCACTAAGGAGAACAAAGAAATTTCCTTTTGTGGGATATCACCTTATTTTAATTTTTTTTTCATCTGAATCTATTTTTATGTTTACATTTTTGCTTAGAAAATATATCTGAAAATTTAAAAATGTGTTTTTTAAAAGGTAAAGAATATTGTGTTAAAAAAATGTTCTGAGTTCAATATTTTTCTCTCTTTGTAAAGTGCTTCCTATGGTTTCTCTTCCTTTTTTTAAAACTTCTTTCTAAAAGGCCACATAATGAAGAGTTATCCATTAAATCCTTTGATCTTCTATTGCAGTGCTGCATAAAAGTTATGGTTTGTGATTTTTTGTGATGTCAGAGTCCAGGTATAGCGTGAACTGAGCAGTCAACCTTTACTGGGGGCAAAGGACTCATGGAAAGTCAGTATAATAGAGTTGATGTTGCAAGCTCATAGGTGTTTATTGTTTATGAAGGACAAATATGTCATGCTCAAATCATCAAACTAATATAGCACCACCCTTTGCTAAGCTTTCAGTGCCTGCAAATGCTTCTGTCTGGAGCCGATACGAACAAAAAAAGAAGGGCTAAACTGATCAAAACTTCCTAATTTTGTAACTTGCAGTATAGCCTCTCTATGCCTTCAACTTTTAGAATGAGAAAATTTGAGTATTTTAGAACAACAGCCTTCCTGCCGCTTCTCATGAGTCCCTCTTGTTGCTTCACTCCTCTTGGAAAGCATGTGGCTTTCGGCATTTCAAGAGGCAAAGTTGGATGCACCGACCACCGCCTGCCTTTGACCCCGGGAACTTCAGTCCCCTCCATACATGGCTTAACCTTACACCCTTCAAAGGAAAATAGAGCCAGTCTTCATCTTCAGACTTTTGAGAACGAATAACGTCAGTGTACCACTACCTTCTCAAACGGACAAGATGAAAATTAAGTGGACTTTTCATATTCACATAGCAACATTTTTCATGCCTGTGTTTCTCTCTCACCTTTTAATAGTATATTTTTATGTGATGAATATAAGAAAAAATCCCTTAATCTCAAAAGAAATATGGTCTCTGAATCCTTTTCTGATTGTCTGAATCCTTTTCTGATTGCAGGGTTCCCAGCAGCATTTGTTACAGCCTGGGCTGTGGCACGAGCAACTCTGGCTGATGCAAGGTGAGTGGAAACAAGAAGAGGTAAAGCAAGAGCCTGGGATTTTCTCAAGACTTGCTGCTGTTCTTGATGACATTGCCCTTTAGGGACGTTATGTGGGAAATTACCTTGTAGCCTCTGATACATTACCAGCAAGCTATCCATCCCAGAGTCATGGGACAGAAAGACTCACAGACCCGATTAGGATGGTCATAAACTCCATGGTTTATGAAATCAATTTGAAACATACAGTGAGAAGCAAAGGGAAAGAGATGGGTAAGTTAACACACTTAGGATACCATGCACACAGAAAGGACTGCACTACCTGAGTCCTGGGATAGGCAGTGCTCACATCTCCTCTCGGTCTCTCTCTCACTCTCTCTGCCACATCAGCCTTCCCCACTGATGGTGTGGTTATGAGGACCAGAAATGTGGTTGCAACAAGGGGACCCACAGACAGAAGGTGCCTTGGGCCGGAGACACACACTTGCTGTCTCAGAGAGATATAAGGGCGAGTTCACCTGGCCATGGCTCTAGCTTGCCACTTAGCCTGCTGAGCAGCTCTGGGTTTTTTTTGCGTTCTTTGGGCAAAGGATATGTGGCCATGGGTTCCACCAATCAGTGGCTGAATTAAGACATCAAGACTATCAAGTACTTCCTGCATATTTGGGGATACTTTGTGCCTCTTATATATTTAGCGCATTGTGAATATTTAGTGCTCAGTTGCCCCAGATATTTAGTACCTGTGCTTAACATGCATGTGCTCTACATTTAATGCAAACTGTAGGTTTAATCCACCCCATTTGTTCTCTTGTCTTCTATAGCGTAATTAAATATTCTTAAATGATAAAACAAATGCACATTAGAAGTGGAATCCATCCTAGGGAATCACTAGCCCCCCAGTTATCTGTTTCTCTTTGGATGCTACATGATGAATGGAGACTGAAACATTCATTTTTTCATATTATTTCTGTTTTTAGTAATGGTGAGTCAAAGAAAGAAAAGGAGAACATGGAGAAGCATTCAGTGCCTGCTCTTTGCTTTCATGGTCAAACTTATTGCTTGGAATGAATTGTATCTCCCCAAAATTCATATGTGGGAAGCCCTAATCCCCAGTGTGACTGTATTTGGAGATACGGCCCTTAAGGAGGTAATTAAGGTTAAATGAAATCCTAAGGGTATGGCCCTGATATGATAGGATTAGTGTCTTCATGAGAAGAGACGCGAGGGAGCTCCTTCTCTCTGTGTCTGCACATGAAGTAAAGGTTTTATGAGTACACAGCAAGATGACAGTGCCTTGCATTTTGACCTCAGACTTTAGCCTCCAACTGTGAGAAAATAAATGTCTGCTGTTTAAGCCCTCAGTCTATACTACATCGTTATGGCAGCCCGAGCAGACTAATACACTTACGATACATGAAAAGGCGATTTAAGAGAGACACTTTTAACTTATAGATGTAGTAATGCTGAGCATTCTTCCCTGTTAACAGAATACAGTTTAATATCCACAGATCGTGTACATTTCCTGACAGCAACTCCTTTTTGTTTGCTTCTTTCTTTCATTGAGCCCATACCTTTGTTTTGAGTCACTGAGTATTTCCTTCAGAAGCATTTTGTCAGTTGTGCAGTGAAAAAAATGCCACATTATGTGAGCACCTGAATTCTACAAAGAACTACCACTGTTCCACAAATCTGAAGTCTACAGATCATTATCTTTAGGTGCAGCCTTGCTCCAGAACTCCCCATTCATCAGCTTTCCCTCAGTTCTAGAACTTAACTGGCTTTGCTCTTTTTTTTTTAACATCTTTATTGGAGTATAATTGCTTTACAATGGTGTGTTAGTTTCTGCTTTATAACAAAGTGAATCAGCTGTACATATGCATATATCCCCATATCTCTTCCCTCTTGCGTCTCCCTCCCTCCCACCATCCCTATCTTACCCCTCTAGGTGGTCACAAAGCACCAAGCTGATCTCCCTGTGCTATGTGGCTGCTTCGCACTAGCTAGCTATTTTACATTTGGTAGTATATATAAGTCCATGCCACTCTCTCACTTCATCCCAGCTTACCCTTCCCCCTCCCCGTGTCCTCAAGTTCATTCACTATGTCTGAGTCTTTATTCCTGTCCTGCCCCTAGGTTCTTCATAACCATTTTTTTTTAAGATTCCATATATATGTGTTAGCATATGGTATTTGTTTTTCTCTTTCTGACTTACTTCACTCTGTATGATAGTCTCTAGGTCCATCCACCTCACTACAAATAACTCAATTTCGTTTCTTTTTATGGCTGAGTAATATTCCATTGTATATATGTGCCACATCTCCTTTATCCATTCATCTGTCGATGGACACTTAGGTTGCAGCTTTGCATTATTTTTACTGAGCTGAACTTTGGGTTCACTCACCCGATGAGCAGCAAAGCGAATCTACTGACACTGGATTGTAGTGAGGAAAAGTACAGCTTTTATTTGCAGGACGCAAAGCAAGGAGAATGGGCAACTAATGCTCAAAAGACCTTAACTCCCTGTTGCTTTGGAGCAAGGGTTTTTAAAGGCAACATTAGGAGTGAGAGTCATAGGTGCATGGTTAGCTCATGGACATTCTTCTGACTGGTTGGTGATGAAGTAACCAGGTGATGTTTTAGGAATCTTAATCATCAGTTTTCTGGTTCCAACCAGTCCAGGGTCTACGTGCTTGTGGTCAGCATATAGTCAACATCCTCCACAGGGTAGGGGTCTTAGTTTCTGCAGAACAATGCAAGATATGCATCAGATTGTTACCTGTATCCCTTCAGGAGGAACTAGGAGTCCTGTGACTCTGCTCTTCAAGCTATTATTACTTTTCTTGCTTGACTGCTTTTCCTTTGTTTCTGCATTTTCTCACTTCACTAATTAGTAACTGTTTGAGTCTGCTCTTTGGAACTTGGGGAAACCCTTGGAGACTAGAGCTTTTTTCTACAAACAAGAAGTGGGGACACAGAGGGGCTTGTACCCAGTAGGGTCCCACAGGGTTTTATTTTTACTTACTTTATCTCTTTATGCCATTTGGATTTGTTGACGATTGGGGGTTAACATTATCTACATTGTTATCATTATTGTTACATTTACACAGCGATATTGGAAATCTCAAAGAAAACTTGCAGCATTGCTGTTTGATTTCTTAGAGGAGGGAGGGAGGTTGAGTCAGTAAAGAGGTGCTAAATAATGCTAAATAATTTTACCCTGAGATGTGTAACCAAATCACTTAGATTTGGAATTTTAGAGAAGGTAGAACGGAAGGCATTGTTTGGTCCAATCCCCACATTTGAGAGATGCATAGAATGAGACCCAGAGATATCAGGTTACATCTCCAAAGCCTACAGCTAGCCTGGAGCAATTTTGACGCATTCATCCATTCAACAGTTTTTCTAGGCCTTGAGCAAGGAAAGAAAGCAAATATATTCATAGCACATTTTATATTGAATTAATTAGTTTTCTTAGTTATCTTGCATTTTTTAAAAAATCATAAACTAGATATTAAGTCATTAATAATCATAAGTCTTTTTGCTGAAAAAATAAGAAATACATGTTTATCATTTTTGAGAAAAAATCCATTAGGTACGTAATACTTTGAAAAATACAGCTGATACTAAATATTGCGCTAAACCAGATGTATTAATGTAAAAATATTAAATATAAGTTAGATCATGTGACTCTTTTGCATAAAATATTTATTCCTACCTTACTTAGAATAAAATCTTGAATTCTATAGTGCCCTGATCTGAGTGCGATAATTGGGTTAAGGGGTCATTTTATATTTATTTTGCATAGAAAATAAAACTGTATTACCACATTCATGGCATGATTTTATAATTGCCAGATTTGATTTTTCATGAAATTCAGCTTGTCTAAGTTAAAAAGTTTTTGTGGGTTTTCTTGAGTGTCGTCATCTGACCTATGTATAGTGCCATGTCACAAAGTTCAAGTGGAGAGAGCAGACTTGGAGCATCTCCAAAGGACAGATGGGGCCCCTGCTCATGTCTCTTATAGTTGCGATTTATCTTTTTCTGATCTGGCCTTTCAAAGCTAGAACTCTGATTTTCTCTGTATCTTGGACATTTAGAGATAAGCAGATAAGACCCAGTTTTAGAAGGTACTCTAAACTCTATAGAATATACAAAAGAAGTCTCTTCCAGTTCTAAAATTCTATCAAAGTGTTATTTGACTAAGGTAGGGTAAGATAGTTGGGTAGTTTAGATGGGACAAATGATTTAAAAAGTGAATAATTTTGTTTTTCTTTTTACTTACAAAAGCAAAAGCACCTTACAAGATACCTTATTACCTTTTCCCTGCTCATTCAAAGGAGATAAGAGATGCCAGCAGGAACCTTAGGGCTTGCAATTGAAAGGACCAAGAAAAGATACACTCCATCATTCCTAGGAAATCTGCATGGCTCTCAGGGAACTTCACTTCCTCTACTCTTATCAGAGTGTGAGTTGTGGAGACAATGCAGTATTCAATCAATATAATTCCCTGGATCCCTCTGGTGGGACAATGCATTTCCTGTTTCCAGTCCTGGCTGCAGGAAATCCTACTTTCTAGTCTGTCAGCATACCATTCAGCATACAGACTACTGTGTTTCATGCTCTACCATTCAGAACTACGTTTTTACCGACATTTAGTCCTGCATTTCCTAGAGTGTTAAAATTTATTTTAAAAAAATCTGGACAGAGGGTAGTTTCTCAGCCATGTTAACAAACACGGTGTGAGCTGGGACATTGAACAATTAATGAAAAATAAGGATTAATAGCATTTTCTTTAAAATATCTGAAACCTCAGTTGCCTCTTATCAAAGGGCAAATTTGAAACTTTGACATTGAAAATGATCAGAGTCAAGTTTTTCCTGTATTTAGAAGTAGCTGGTTTGACCTTCTTCCAGATAAAAGTATTTTGTAGAGCTGAAATTGTGTAATTGAATTCCAGTGTGTTAGGAGACACCACGATGAAATGTCATTGAAGCAAAGAGGGAAGATTATGAAGATATTACCAGATGTCAAAGCTGAAAAGAAAATTTATGAAATCCAAATTTATGAAATCCAGAATTTAGTGAATCAATGTTCAATTTATATTCTCACAATATGTACCACTTTCCTTACAGTGGGAAGCCTTTTTAGCGTAGTGTGATAGATGTTTTGCACGACTCTAACACTTTTATCTTTCTTGTCTGGCTGAACAATGTGGAAAATAGATGCATACAAATAATATGGGCAATGTTCAATAATGTGTAAACAAGTAAGGTGTATGCAAGTATGAAATGTCCCTGTGTTTGATTTCCATTCTTATTCAGTCTTCAAGCCCATTGACTTTGCAGATTTCAGTGTGGCTGGACCAGAATTACACTTTGGTCTAGGGGTCTGTTTGATTTAACTGTGGTACCTCTTTCCAATGGAATGCTGGGCTACTAAGCTCTTCTTGGTACTGATATGGAAAGAAATTAAAAATATACTATTAAAAGGAAAGGGCAAATTACAGAACAGAGTGTACATTGCATTTTTGTAAGATGGGGAAAATAAGATTATAATATTTGTATGTGTTTGTATATGCATAAAGAAATACTGAAAGCATATACAATAAAGTAATAAAAGATGTTATCTGTAAGGAGAAAGGTGAGGTCAGAGGTATACAGGAACATGGGGAGGACTGAGATGTCTCAATGTCTATCTTTTTATATAGTTTGTTTTTTGAAATGAGAATGTATTGCCTATGTACAAAATTATATTTAAAAAATATGTTGTTATTACATGTGTACTGAAAATGTTTTACCTTCAAGGAATAGTTGAAGTAGCTTTTTATTATCCATAATTTGTTCATTAATTTAAAAGTAACTTTCTTAATAAGTTTATTATCCAGAATTTTAAAATTATCATTATATCATTAAAATTTCTTTATAAAATTTCATTTACTGTTGCCACAATCAATGCTAGGTTTTGTCTAAGGAGAAAGAAACTGAAGGCTTTTATTTATGTATCTTTAATTTAAAAAAACCATTTAAAGTGCTACATTAAAGTTTCAAGTTGAACTAGTTTTTCTCAACTCTGTTCCATTTATTCTAGTGTAAGACCTTTACCACAAACCAGATTGGGTGAGGTTGGGTCTAACTTACTTTGAATTCAATTCAATTCAACAAATGTTTATTGACCTCCTACATGCTATGTACTGTTCTAGGCACTTGTAACAGAAAACAAAAACAACAATGATCCCTGCCTATGTAAACTTAAATTCTAGTTGGAGTGAGCAGGAAGCAGAAAATAAATATAACAAATAAGTAAATCAAATAGTGTTTTTATTAAGTACTGTTAAAAACTAACTTTTTAAAATAGAAGATAAAATCATGATCTAATGCAAATATAAAATGAGCACCTATCAAGATTTTTTAACTCACTAATTAGTGAGGAAACCAGTAAGATGTTGTAACTTGTTCAAAGGAGAAATAAAAGAATTACATGTTTATATCTAGTAATATGTACACTGAAATAATTTTACAAATAAATGTAAAAACTGGTCAATATTCACGGATCACTGAGCAATTACATTCCACCAAACACAGCTAATTTTCCTTTCTATGGACAAAAATCATTTGCATTCAGTTTTCGTCTACATTCCTATCAACAAGAATCATTTGCATGATTGTCAGTTTTCTGTTGCATTTCTGTGGATAAGAATGTACTAATGTCAATGTTCTACAACCAATGGAGTAAATTCTGAAAGTGAGAGGACTTTCTCTATCAACAAGGTTTAATTGTCATGGATCTTTCCAGTGATAACAAAAATAAAGAATCAGTGGTACCACATTTAGAAGACTAATTTTTTTGTGGCTCTAGAAACATAGTTTTGACTCTTTCATAAAAATAATAAACCACTATTTATAATACTTTACTTATCCCCAAGGAGTAGCTAATAGTATGGAAACCAGGACTGTTACACTTTTTTTTTTTTTTTTTACTGTTTTGGGTGTTTTAGGAGATTTTTTTTTTCCCTGTCTACTTGTTTCTTAATCAAAAACCTGGGTCTGGAATTTTTGGTAAAACAAAATGTTACCTCTCACTGCTTATTTGCTTTGCTGATTCTTTAATGGAAGTTCTTTTTCATGTCTCAGATGCTGGGAACTTAGTGCTGGAGACATCAAGTGGATTTATCAAGCCCCAATCTTAGCAGCTATCGGGGTAAGTTTAAAAACCTGTATAGTTTAAATAAAGAAGAAAAAGATGCATAATTAAACTACTGCTAAAACCCAGAGAAAGTTTGTCTGTCACTTTGTTTCCTAAACCTCACATTACAGCAATAGCTGTTGGGAAAGTCTGGATTGGGGATCAGACCCTTATTCATGGCTGACACTGCGATCCATGAAGAAAGCGCACACCCTCCCTTTAATCTGCCAACGTGTAGGGAAAATTCCGGGACTTCAAAATATCTATGAGCATTTATAGGTTCAAGCAGTTGGGGCGGTCCTTAAACTCTTCCCCCTTTTCAGCCATTATTTTATAAAGTTCTGACCACCTGATCACCTGGTAATAGGTAGGAGGAGGGGGAAAAGATGTAATAGCAAGAGAACAGAGGAATTATCGAGAGAGAAAAATGCTAGTGTGATTTATTATAAAACATTGCCTAAAGCTTTTATTTCACATACTTTCCCCAAGGAGTTAAGAGGATTCCATACTCTTTTGGACTGTCTAGTCCAAAAAAGACTAGAGTTGGCAGTCGTATTGCATGGGACTTATCTGCCTGTATATCATGTCTGTGTTACAAAAGAAAACAAAATCACACACTTTGTGTCTAACAAAACTCACCAAAATGCTCAATATTCTGTAATAACCTAAATGGGAAAAGAATTTGAAAAAGAATAGATACGTATATATGTATAACTGAATCACTTTCCTCTGCACCTGAAACTAACAACATTGTTAATCAACTATGCTCCAATATAAAATAAAAATTAAAAAAAAAAAAGAAATGTTTACTCTTGACCTTCCCTGAAGAGTTTATGGTATTAGCTTCTCTGTGGTTTGATGAAGAAATTATACCACCTTGTGTTTTCCTGGTTTTCATGTATTAACCCAAGATTATATACATCTTTAAAAAAGGACTGATGTCCCAATATTAAATGTTAAATAATTTGAAAGTAATATAGCAGCCTGATTTTTTCTGTCTATTTTTTAATTGAAGTATAGTTGATTTACAATGTTATGTTAGTTTCAGGTGTACAACAAAGTGATTCAGTAATACATATCTATCTATATCTATCTGTCTATCTAGCTATCTATCTATTCTTTTTCAGATTCTTTTCCATTATAGTTTATTACAAGATATTGAATATAGTCCCCTGTGCTATACAGTAGGTCCTTGTTGTTTATCCATTATATATATAGTAGTGTGTATATGTTAATCCCAAACTCCTAATTTATGCCCCCCCAACCTTTCCCTTTTGGTAACCATAAGTTTGTTTCTATGCCTGTGAGTCTATTTCAGTTTTGTAAATATTTTCATTTGTATCATTTTTTTAGATTCCACGTATAAGTGATATCCTATGATACTTGTCTTTCTCTGTCTGACTTACTTCACTTAGTATGACAATCTCTAGGTCCATCCATGTTGCTGCAAATGGCATTATTTCATTCTTTTTTATGGCTGGATAGTATTCCATTGTGTGTGTGTGTATACATATATGTATACACACACACACACACACACACACACACACACACACACATATATATATATATACACACACACACACCACATCTTCTTTATCCATTCATCTGTTCATGGACATTTAGGTTGCTTCCATGTCTTGGCTGTTGTAAATAGTAGCAGCCTGATTTTTAACCAATTTTTTCAGTCTTTCTTTGTTCTCCAGTTTCTTACTTTTCTCATTTTGTTTTCTTTTGGACAAGGTGTGTCAGCATGTTGGCATGATGGATCCAGAAGGACAGCCATTAATGTGGTTGAGGTTTTGTAAGATCTATCCAGATAGTCAGGTAAAAGCTTATTTATCTCATAGGAAAAATGCAGATAGCAAGGTAGAAGAGATTGAAGAGGAATCTTCACTTTAGAAGCTCATTGATGTAAATATTTAGAGGGGAAAATAAAGTATAGAAGTTTTAGAGAAGCCAGTTTGTACCCTTGCTACAGCAGCCTGTTATCAAATTAGACCCGATTCTAAGTCTTAGGGGAAGCTCAAAAATGGATTGTGGAAATGAACATATCTACAAAACAAAAACAGACTCACAAATATACAGAACAGACTTGTGGTTGCCAAGGGGGAGGGGGTGGGGGAGGGAAGGATTGGGAGTTTGGGATTAACAGATGCAAACTATTGTATATAGGATGGATAAACAACAAGGTGCCTACTGTATAGCCCAGGGAACTATATTCAACATCTTATGATAAACCATAATGGATAAGAATATGAAAAAGAAGATATATGTATAACTGAGTCACGTTGCTATACAGCAGAAATTAACACAACATTGTAAATCAACTATACTTCAATAAAATTTAAAAAAATGGATTGTGGATAAATGAATGAATGAATGACTTCAGTTTAGAAACTCATATTAATTTTAATGAAGTGCTGCTGTATTAATGTAGTGATAAACCATCCCATCAAACCTAGTGATAAACTAGATCCCTGAGAGATTATCAATAAACTTAAAGAAGATAATTAACTTTATAAATTAACTGGGGTTTACTACTCTGATTTCCCTTTTATGCCCTGATATGCTAACCTCATCTGCATTTCCAGGCCTTTAACTTTCCTTTCTCTCTCTTCCTCCTTTATTATGTTTGCTCCTCCATCTCTTACTACCATCTTTTTAAAGGGATAACCCATGTCTTAATACTTTTTGTGTCTTCAGTACCTTGTACTTGAATTGATAAATAAGAGGTAATTAAATATTATAAAAATGAGGCAAATTTAAGAACATTAAGTTTGTGTTTTCTTTTGATGAAAAGGAAGGGCTTATTAAAATCTAAGGGATCCTTGTAGAATTATTAGGAATTGAAGCAAAGAACAGTGGAGAAAAAAGTAAATCATAGGACATTTTCCACTGAAATAGTTGAATTTTATCCAAAGCTTTGTTGTTTATTTACAGATCTTAGTTACTCACATCAGCAGTGTGGATGAGAAGTTTATTTGCTGAGGTTTCTAAATTGCAATGTGAAACAGTACAGTTAGGTGATTATAGAGGTTCTGAAAGATTCACCATTTATGAAAGAGAACCAGAAATGATGGTACACTCAATACATTTTGAAGGAAACTTAGGTGGGATGCCATTTTCGTCTTCTAGGACTAATATTATGAGCAATGCAAAGCAAGAATTCTTAAATATTTTCCCAATATCATAACATCCATTTAATCTCAAAAATCAGAGAAGAGATTCAAGAGCACCTTTCTGTTCACTTAAAGTTACCTTTTTGTTTCTTTATTACAATTCAGGGTTATCTCAGTTCCTTTTAAGGTTTCCTCACTTTACTGTGGAAACAGCCTATATGGGAAGAGATGCACCTGGAGCCCCGGTCTCAGCACCTGGAGTGTAGTACTCCTTCCTCTGAGCTCTTCTGTGTCCTGAAGCCAGGAAGAATGATGCTAATAATAACAACATACACAGCAAAGTGCTTACCACCATTGGGCACTGTTTTAAACACTTCATTTACATTGATTGATCTAATCCTCCCAATAACTCTAAATGAGGAAACTGCCCAAGGTCACTCAGCTAGTAAGTGGTGGAGCTCAGATTCTAATTTCAGGGTCAATGTCCCTACCTAGTGAGCTCACAGTAAATAATGTGAGCTCTTATAATAAAAAGCTTACATCCCGCACTTATAATAAAAGCCAACATCCCTGATGGTCCAGAGGAGACCCTGTCACTCATGCCTGCACCCTTTTATGCTCTCTGCCTTAGCCTCGTTGTTTCCCTTTCGGTTCCTTGAACTTGTCCATGTCTGCCCCTCTCAAGACTATTCTTCATTTTGCCCTGTACCCCTGGAAGGCTGGGATATGCTTCCTTCTACTCCTCACTTTAAATGTCACTTCTTCATTGTGGCTTCCTTGTTGCCCCCAATCAAAATTAGGTCACCTATTATAATCTGCAGAGCACGGTGAGGTTTTTATTTCTCAAGATCATCATCAAGTATAATGCTTCTGATTGTTTGTTGAATGTCCATCTTGCCCACTAAACTGAAAGGCTTTTGTGAACAAGAACCATATTTTTCTCAACTTCTATATTCTAATGCCTTGTAATTTTCCTGGCACAGAGTGGACACTCAATAAACACTTGCTGAAAAAATAAAACATGCATACAAAGTAAATATTCTGGGACACGATAAGAGGGAAGAAGTGAAATAAGAGCAGAAAGCCAGTATAATTACAGAACTTTTGAGTCCATTTTACCAACCTTTTTATTTTCTAGAGAAGAAAACTAAAGCCCACACAGATAAAGGTCACACAGCCAGTGTAACAAAACAAAGACTATAACCTGCATTTTTGGACCATGTTCTTTTCACTTAACATTCCAAAGCATGTCAAATTTTTTTCTTGAAGTTATGGGAAAATAATCTTTTCAATTTTATGGCTACATTGATAATTTTTTATATGTTAACTTTAGAATAAAAGGTTTGTTTGTTTTTTAGTCTTGCATTTCGTAGTATGGATGAGCGTTCATAGGTTCTAACTTGAAGAAATCATATCAAGAGAATTGAATTTCAGAGATAATCACAGACTTTAGTACAAATTTGGAAGGAACAACTTGATTTTGGAATCATAGAATCTAAAATTGTAGCACGATGGTTTTCTGTGTTTTGTTCATATGTGGTAAAATTATGTTTAAGAGAATTAGGGTAATTTGAAACATTAATTTTTGTTCTGAAAATAAATGTCTCTAAATATAATTAATTATTCACCCTCAACATCTTGCTGTTGATTTGAAGATGATTTTAAGTTCTATATAGCATTAAAATATGAAAGGAATGGGCTTCCCTCGTGGTACAGCGGTTAAGAATCTGCCTGCCTAGGGGACACGGGTTTGATCCCTGGTCCGTGAAGATCACAGATGCCATGGAGCAACTAAGCCCGTGCACCACAACTGCTGAGCCCGCGCGCCACAACTACTGAAGCCCGCATGCCTAGAGCCCGTGCTCTGCAACAAGAGAAGCCACCACAATGAGAAGCCTGCACACCACAGCGGAAGAGTAGCCCCTGCTCACCGCAACTAGAGAAAGCCTGTGGCAGCAATGAAGACCCAACGTATCCAAAAATAAATAAATTTATTAAAAAAATATGAAAGGAATATTTCCTAATTGACAACGGGACATGAAGCATTGTTTTGGTCCTGCGCCTCCCAGAGCAGCATTAGGAGGAACAGTGTGCTTGGCCCACAGAGCAGGAGAAGCCACAGGCAGGGCAGAATGGATTAGAAGTGGTGAAGGTGAAGTTGGCAGAGGTGATAAATCCCGACCAAGCGGGACACTGCCCCCTGACACCCGAGAACCTACGTTTTCACTGGTGTCAACCAGAAGAGACTATAATAGCTGAAGAGAAATAAAACCACAGACATAAAAATACAGATTGTAAAATTGAGCAGATTTGCTCCTGAGCATTTACAAGATGGTCTTTGAAGAGGCCAGTAATACGGGGTGGAGAGAGCTTTGGTCTTAGTAGAAATCTGAGATCTTGGAATTACAGGTTAGGGAAAAGAAAAACAGAAACTCTGTGGTATTTGTCTTTACTTGTTTCCTTCATCCTGTATTAGTCGCCTTCATCCCTCCATCCTTTCATTTATCATCCTCTGATGTGGGATCAAATGGTCTTTCTAGTCCCTGCTCAATTTCATTTTTACCAAAGTGTCTTTTCTTTTGTCCCTTGACAGAGTTAAATCTCTTTCTATTTATCATTTGATGAATAAATATTTTGGAGTGCATTTTTTGCTTCATGTTTTATCTCAAAACATTTTCTTCATTAACCCTCAAACAACTTTGAGATTGGTATTTTCATTATTCTTGGTTTGAGTCCAAGAGCATTTATGCAACTAGCTTAGGTATATACATTTAGAAAGTGCTGTAGTCGAGTCAGGTTCAGGCAGCGTAGTTCCAGAGCCCACAGTTTTCCCTGTTTGTGGTAATTGAATTTAAGCTCTGCCAGTGTTTGTCAGGGTGAGAGCACATACCCTGGTGCATACGTGCAAGGTTATTAAGTAAAATCAATTAACATTGAGAATATTGGTCCCTCTCCAACCCTTCTGAACACATCTTGGAGGTCTCATTTTGATACTGGTCTTTAACACTTTTCTAATGTGTGTGGTGTCTTCCTTTGGGGGATGGAGGTGGGGGACAGGCAACCCAGTCTAGGTAAAATTTCATATGACTTGTTTCCATTGTATTTTTACAGTTGCCTCTTGCTTGTAGCAGCTTCTATTGGTTTTCCACTGATGGTAATGATATGAAATTTAAATTTTAATAATTTAATAAAATGGATTGCTTGAAGAAGGGTATTAAGTAAATAATAGTAGATGAATAATATTGATATGGCCAAAATCATGGTGGTGACACCCTAAGCCACTTGGAAAACGCTGAACTAGATCAGTTCCTTTGACAATGAAATTTGGAGTTACTGAAAAAGGCCTGACCAGTGTAACCAGTGAGTGTCCACATGGTTGTGGGAGGACAGACATGTGTCATGTGTTCAGGAACGTTAAGGGTGTAAATGGACAGGTCATGTTTTCTGTGGCTGGAAGGATGGGTGCATCTGTGGAAAATGCAAGAGATCAGACTGGAAGTGGATGGGGGTTGAATCATGATTGGACTCGTATTCTGTGCTATAAGGACATTGGAATTTTCCTTAAAATTATAAGACATTGAAAGATTTTAAGCAGGATAGTGATCTGATTAGATTTGGGTTTTGGCCTTATGGGGATGGTGCCCCAGGCACAAGATGCTCCTAACCCTGGAGATGCTGCAGAGAAAATCTGTTCACCGCAAGCTCCCAAGATGAAGAAGGATAGGCTGAGTCAAGCAAACTCGGTATTCTTCCCACATTCACTCATCAAATACGTCAACCCATCCTCTCCAGGGATGGAGACAGTATGGGGGACTGAGGAGCACAGACATGCACATCAGTTGAGCTGCCTTCCCTGGAAGGAAAAATCAGGAACGGGGATTAAATGAACTAGTCTGGAGGTATGGCAATCTATCTAAGAGAGCTATTGGCTATTCACTTTTTAAAAACAATTTATTTATTTATTTTTGGCTGCATTGGGTCTTCATTGCTGCACGCGGGCTTTCTCTAGTTGCAGTGAGCAGGGGCTGCTCTTTGTTGCGGTGTGCAGGCTTCTCATTGCGGTGGCTTCTCGTTGTGGAGCACAGGCTATAGCGCGCAGGCTTCAGTGGTTGTGACACGTGGGCTCAGTAGTTGTGGCTCGCGGGCTGTAGAGCGCAGGTTCAGTAGTTGTGGCGCACGGGCTTAGTTGCTCCACGACACGTGGGATCTTCCCAGACCAGGGCTCGAACCCATGCCCCCTGCATTGGCAGGCGGATTCTTAACCACTGCACCACCAGGGAAGTCCTGGCTATTCACTTTTAAGTACGTAATTCTATCTGACTGACTCTGACATCAATTATGATATTTTAAAGGTCCTCAGATTTCTATATGAGAGGTCATTTTCTTGATGCAGGCTTCCAAAGAAAGATACAGGAATTAAAGAGTTGCATTAAAATTGGAACAACCAGGACTTCCCTGTGGTCCAGTGGTTAAGACTTTGCTCTCCCAGTGCAGAGGGCCCAGGTTCGATCCCTGATGAGGGCAATAGATCCCGTATGCCACACCTGAAAGATCCCGCATGCTGCAGCTAAAGACCCCGCACGCCACAACAAAGATCCCACGTGCCACAACTAAGACCCAGCACAGCCAAATAAATAAATATTTAAAATTGGAACAACCATAAACAGTGTTAAACTAAGGTGAGCAACAAAGGGACATCAGTGCTTCAGCAGTTGGTGACCATGAGCAGGGTGACAGCAATCCATGTTTTTTTCTTCTTTTGATAGGAGTCAAGCCCATATCTTCAATTCATATAAATCCATCCTTTGGAGAGACCACAAACTCCCCAAATATTTCTCTATACAATGTGTTGCTTCATCTTAGCTGAACTAAAATGCAAATGTGCAGTAAGAACTATTTTTTTAAAGGTGCCAAGAAAAGGTAAATATCATCAATAAAAATGTAAATGTATTACTAATTTAATTACTAATTTTAATGTATTACTATTTAATAATATATCTTTTATACTTGGAGGGTCGAAATTTCTTCCAGAGTTACTTTTCTTATAGTACATACATCTAAGCAATGTTTATACAGTGGGAGTGGTAAAATAGAAAATCCAAGATTCAGTCTTAAATCAACCCAAAGCTTTTATTTATTAAAGACACTGAAATTGGAAATCAGGGCCAGTCACTCATGGAGACGTTAGAATTTATGTACTTGTTTTTCTATAGGCAGTAGTTCATTTTCTGGTAACTCCTCAAAAGTAAGCCATAGAATCAAAAAATGTCCATGTTGGCAAGCATTCTGGGGGGGCTCTTGCCTGATGTTGATCTGGCAACACTATTGCAGAGATTTTTGAGCTTTAAATAACCCTACAGAGAACTTATAACTGTGAGAGTTTATAGTTTGCTTTATATATGTTGATGGATTTTAGGAAAATACAGGGCAATAGTCTGTCCCTCCTTCCCTCTCCCCTCCCCTCCTTTCCTCCCTCCCTTCCTTCCTACCTTTCTCTTTCTTTTCCTTCCTTCCCTCCCTCCCTCCCCCTTCCCTTTTTCTTTCCCTTCCTTCCTTCCTTCTTCCCTTTCTTTCTTTCTTTCTTTCTTTCTTTCTTTCTTTCTTTCTTTCTTTCTTTCTTTCTTCCTTGTTATTGGTATATTTGCTTGTTTTTAGATGTCTACCATGGCTTACAGCACCACTGTGTACCCAAGCTAAGGACTAATGTCTGTGGTCAACAAGTAGTTTGTGGTGTTTGTCATGGGCTTGCTCATTCTATGAATAACGATCTAATTTGAATGACTAACTAAGTAGTGGCCCCTGAGGAGACTGCATGCTACTCAGAGTGCATTAAATGGAGAGCTCCAGACTTTCAATTTTTTTCTTATATATGTTTTGTTCCATGTACCTGTCAAAGGATATCTCAGGGAATTCTGGCAGATGGAATAAGATGGTACTTCTAATAAATTCCTTTAAGAAGAATTCTAAAGCGATATGTTTAAAAAATCATATCCAGTGCATTTTATAAAATATGAAAAGAAGGGGACAAACAGAACATAAGCTTCTCAGCTGCTGTTGAGTCAGTGATTCATTTCCACCCAGTTGTTATTAAAGGAGGCTCGATCATGAAGCACAAGAAGGGAGCATGAGAGGGATGACTGGTAAGGGAGAAGTTTTAAGTAAAATGGATAAAATTTAATCTCTGATCTTTGATGGAATTACAAATACAATTTTTTTTTTTTTTTTACCCAGAGGAAAATCTCTGCTCCATAATCTCTTTCCTCTTCTAAATCAGTCAACTATAGAACCTTGAGTGAAATGAAAGCTCTAGCATTTACCCCTAAGTTATAAATTGAATTCCAACGGATAAGAAGTGAACTACATATTTTGTCTTCATATCTATTATACAGATAATCAAATTATAGTAGCTGATATAGATTAAGGAGTTTATTATCTATCACTTAAATGTTCAACATTTAGAATTGATACACATATAAACAAAGCAAAAATGTTTCTCATGTTCATGATATTGAAAAAGAAACCAATATATGGGGTGAGATGTGATGTATTCAGAGAATCTCTGAGGGCAGCTAATACATAGCATCCCTCTTTGCTGCTCAGATTCTAAATAAGTCGAGATATAAAACAAAGGAGGAGAGAGAGAAACAAAGTAAAACCCTTATAGCTGTTAGAGTCTGGGTTGGAAGTTGTGATCTTCGGTCTGTTAGCCAAGTGGGCTAGTTGAAGAACCCCATAATTAGGCAGGATCTGCCCACCCAGGCACATATTGCTGAGGGGCAGGCTCCTAAGCCTGGAGATGCTGCAGAGAAAGTCTGCTCACTGCAAGCTCTCAAAGAAAAGAAGGATGGGCTGAGTTCAGCAAACTCAGTATTTGTCCCATTTTCACTCATCAAATACTTCAATCCATCTTCTCCAGGGTTGGGGACAGTAAGAGGGAGTAGGGAGAACAGAAGTGCACATCAGTTGACCTACCTTCCCTGGGAGGAAATATCAGGAAAGGGGAGATAGCAAATCTTCCCCCATCGTGTATCCAAAGGCATTGATGAAATTTTTAAGTGTAAATAGATAGTTTTAAATATATTTTATAACAGTGGAATTTCTTGTACATAAATTTTGACTTCTTTCTCTACTTATGTCTTTTGTGATAGACACCTAGAAGTGAAAATTCTACATTGAAGGGGGATATGCTGATTTAACTCAATATAAGTAGGGTTTAGAGAGTGCACATTTCATTCACTCATTTATTCATTCACTCATTTAACAAATCTTGATTAAACACCAAGAACATGGCAGGTGCTGTGTGAGGCAGTGGGGATGAGATGGGGGAAACAGGCATCAATTTCTCCTTAAACTTAAGCATAGTGGGTGAGACAGACATTGAAATGTGATGAGTGCTGTGGTGGGGCTGGGGTGTGGGGAATAGCTTTTGAGAAGTGACATTCAGCTTAAAGCCTGAGAATGAGCTGTCCTAGTAAGGGTGAGAGAGTGGAGGGAATAGGGAGAATGATCCAGGCAAAGCTGATTCTAGGAGCAGTCTCTGAGATGGCCTGAGGAGCCAGAGGTTTCATGGCTGAAATTTTGACTTTGAAATTCATCTGTGGTTCACTTTGAATAAATCTTTAAAAATTTAATTGACAGAGACTCTAATGTTTATATTTGCATTATTTTAAAACCACACTTGCATAAAATTTATTCTATGTGCTACTGGCTTATTAAAACCACCCTTGCATAAAATTTATTCTATGTGCTACTGGCTTATTAACAGCTTTAAGCAAAATTTTTCCTCCAAGAAGATTACTTGAGATATGCAAGGACTCTCTAAATGATTTTTTTCTCTTTGAATGATATTTCACTTAAAATTTTTAAAAAAATCTCACGAGAATGTGTTGTTCTTTTTCATTCCATTTCCCCATATATAGAGTCATTTTTCCTCCTGCACACTTGGATCTTTCTTTAGAGCAGGATTTTTTCTTTTATGTCTTCATTGATTTGTTCTATTTATCACTTCCTTCAGAAAGAGAAATAATCTTCATAATGACTCTGAATTCCATGCTCTCCATGTAAGCATCTATCCCTCATCACAGAAATCTTTGTTCTTCATCCCTTCATTTGGGAAGGTTCTTCGAGTGTCTTCTAAATTGCTAAATCCACTTTCCTACTCTGTTAGACCTAATGTTTAGGTTTCTAATACTGACTTTAAAACTGGGTTATAAGTTAGATTCTTTACAATCTTTTCTTAACCCATCCTGCTCTTTAAAAAATTTCTGTCTCCATCTCAATCTGCTATTAACTCAACTCTATTTTATGGGCAGTTTGGGGCAGTGGTTAAGAGTCCATGCTATGCATCCAGGCTGCATGGGACTAATTAGGGCTCTGCCGCTTGCTGGCTGTGTGATCATGCATAATTTGTGTAAGCTGTGACTCAGATTCCTCATTTGTATAATGGGGGCAATATGCCTATCTCATAGAGCTGCTGTGAAGACTAAGCGTCAATTCACCTAAAACACTTAGAATAGTAAGTAAGTAGTAAATAACTTAGTTTCTAGTTAACCTATATTCTATACTTTCCTAAATTATTTATAATAATTTTTTGGAAATTCATTCAGCTGTTACTGCGTGTATCAATATGTGTGTGTGCATGTGTGTGTGTGTGTGTATTTTGTTTACCTATCTTTTAAGGCAACAAGTTCTATTTTTCTTAATTCTTTCCATAATCCACTTTGCTGTCCTTTGAGTTATAAAACCAATGGACTAATTGGTGTGTGTCTTCTTTAATAAGTTTCTGGGAGTTTGCAGTATTTACTTAGTATGGTCTACTGACTTGAGTACAGAGTCCCTGGTCATGGGCATTTTAATATGGACGGAGTTTAAGGTTGGCCCATCTGAAGCCATTTGTAATTCTTTATTTTTTCCAGGAATAAGGAATGGCAAATGACAATACCCAGCTAACATTGCTTCCACAGTGCTGCCAGCTTCAGCTCCTAGCACTTGGTCCTTCACACAGTAGTTACACAGCATCACTCCCCACTATTTTCACTCCCAGCTGCATTTGTATTGCCAGGGAGTATAGTCTTAGGGAGAGAGGAATTAATGAAGCATGAAATAAGTTTGGCCATTCAGAAAGTAGCACTCATGTGATAGACAAGTAGTAGTTTCTCACCTTCTTATTGAAAAAGACTATGTGGACATCAATCAGGTGTTGTAGTGGGTGAGGATGAATGAAAATCCTCAACTCTCATGTTCTGAATCTTTTTATCCTCCTGAAAAGAAAGTATAAGATAGTGGTTAAGAGTGACATCAGCATCATGGCAGTGTGTGGCACTCTCTTTGCCTTTCCCCTTCAATCTACAACCAGTAAAAAATCCATAACTCAACAAAGGTGCCCTTTCCCCTTCAATCTACAACCAGTAAAAAATCCATAACTCAACAAAGGTGCCTTTGCTCAACACAGCAGGATATCAGAGAATCCCACACATCTAAAGGTGGGTGGGCTGAAACACATGGAAGAGGCAGAACCAGGCAGAACAGCAGAGGTGGTGCCTATGATCCTGGACCCTCAGCCATGGTAACTGAGCCTGCAGCCCCAGAGAACCTGGTAATATCAGGGGAAGCAGAACATATGACTCCAGCCAAAGTGGTGCCCCTGGCCAAAGAGATCCAGTCAACAGTGACAGTGGGCCTATGACCCTGTCCTTCCAGTTATGGAGATGCCTATTACTCCGGCTCCCCCTGCCTGCCCCTATCCACAGTGGCAGTGCCTATGAGCCTGACAACCCTGGACATGGTAAGGACACCTGGGACCCTGGCTACCTACCCTCCCCACCCTGCCGGGGGGTAGTGGAACATGAGCCCCTGGACATAGCAGAAGTACCCACCAACCCAATGTCCCAGGTAGTGATGCCAGCAGCAGCAATGCATTAATGACCCCAGAGGCACAAGCAGCGACAACCAGGGCAATGGATGGCACCTCTGACAGAGGTGGTGGAGAGTGGAAAATGCTGATTCTCAAATATAACCAGAAGCAGCTCAGATAAGTGACCAAAAATTTGTGCTATATCACCCCTACTGGAAAACAAGAGAGGCCTCTAGTTACTAATCTGTTGAATCTTTTGAATCAAGTTTTTTTTTTTTTTTTAAAAAAGCTTTACCTAAAGAAGAAAGGTGTCCTCTACTTCAAATATGCTGGTAGAAGAACAACTCATCAAGCTCAATGAAGAACCATGGTAACACTGTATCACAAAAAGAAAGTGACAGTTCTCCAAAAACCAAACTTAGAGCCACAGAATATTGCAATCTTACTGATAGAGAATTCAAAGTAGCTGTCATAAAGAATCTCAGTGAACTAAAGGAAAATACAGGAAGGCAGTTTGATAAGCTCAGGAATAAAATTGATGAACAGAAGGAATATTTTGCCAAAGAGACAGAAACTCTAAGAAAGAACCAAAGAGAAACTCGGACCTGATATGGAAGAGAAACTAGTGAGCTTGAAGATAGGAATCTAGAAATGATACGGACAGAAGGAAGAGAGAATTAAAATCTTAAAAAAAGAAGACATTCTTTGAGAACTATTTGACTCTATTAGGAAGAGCAGCATTATGTTAATGGGTATCCCAGAAGGAGAAGAGTGGAAGAAGGGAGGAGAAAGTTTATTTAAAGAAATAAGAGCAGAGAATTTTCCAAACCTGAGGAAGGAACTGGATATAGAAGTCCATGAAGCTGGGAGAACAACTAATTACTTCAATGTGAAAAAACCTTCTCCACAACACATTATATTAAAGCTGTCAAAATAAATGACAAAGAAAGAATTTTAAAGACAGCCAGGGGAAAAGACTGGCAACCTACAAAGGAACCCCAGTTAGGCTATCAGCAGATTTCTCAGCAGAAACTCTACAAGCCAAGAGAGAGTGGAATGATGTACTCAAAATATTGAAAGATAAAAACTATCAGCCAGAAATAATCTTTCTGGCAAAGTTATCATTTAGATATAAAGGAGAAATAAAATTTCTCAGACAAAAGCTGAGGGAGTGCATTTGTATCAGATTTGCCTCATAAGAAATGTTGAAAGGAGCTGTTCTTCCTAAACGAAAAGGTAAAAGTGTGCAAAACTTTGAGTAAGGTGATCAGTAGAATCAGAAAATTGCAACTCTATGTCAGAATAACGCAGAGGTTAAAGGGGAAAAAAGCAGTAAAAACAACTATAGCTATTGCAAGTTGGTCACAAACTCACAACATATAAAGGGATAATTTGAGATGACAGAAACATAAAAATGGAAGAGGAAAGTACAGAAGTCATGTAGTCAAATGATGATAAGATGCTATCAGCAGAAAAAGCACAATTTTATCTATGAGAATTTTAAACAAACATTATGGTAACCAGAAAGCATAAATCTAGAGCAGAGACATGAAACATAAAAAACAGGAAACTGAGAAAATATCATAGAAAACCACCAAACTAAAATGGCAGTCAGAAACACAAGGAAAAAGAAATAATGGAGATACAGAGCAACTAGAAAATAAAAGATAAAATGGCAGTGCTAAGTCCTCATTTATCAATAATCACCCAAAATGAAAATGGATTCAATTCACCAATCAAAAGACACAAAGTGGCTGGATGGATTAAAAAAACATGACCCAATGAAATGCTGTTTCCAGGAGACTTATGTCAGCTTTAAAGACAAACATAAACTCTAGTGAAGGGATGGAAGATGATACTCCAAGTAAATGGCAGCCAAGCGAAAGTGGATGTAGCCATACTCATAACAGACAAAATAGATTTCCAGCCAAAAGAGGTAACAAAAGACAAAGATGGACATTATATAATGATAAAGGGGACAACACCAACATGCACCTAACATATGATCACCAAAATATATAAAGAAATTAACAGACCAAAAGGAAAAAATTGACAGCAACACAGTGATAGTTGGGGACTTTAACACCCCACTTACATCAATGGATAGATCATCCAGACAGAAACTTAACAAGCAAACAGCAGCTGTAAAACATTAGACCAGGTAGACTTAGTAGATTTATACAGAACATTCCACCCAAATGTAGCAGAATACACATTCTTCTCAAGTGCACATGGAACACTTTCAAGGACAGACCAAAAGTTGGGACCCAAACCAGTCTCAATAAATTTAAGAAGATTGAAAAAATAACAGCATCTTTTCTGATGAAACTAGAAATCAACTACAAGAAGAAAGCTGGAAAAATCTTAAATATGTGGAGACTAAACAGCATGCAACTGAACAAATATTGAGTCAAAGAAGAAATCAAAGTAGAAATTTAAAAATACCTTAAGACAAATGAAAGTGAAAATACAACATGCCAAAATCCATGGGGTGCAGCAAAAGAGGTACAAAGAGGGACGTTTATAGCAATACAGGCCTACCTGAAGAAACAAGAAAAATCTCATATAAACAATCTAACTTTACACCTAAAAGAACTAGAAAAGAAAAACAAATGAAGCCCAAATTCAGCAGAAGGAAGGAGATACTAAACATTAGAGTGGAAAGAAATGAATAGAAACTAAAAAGATAACAGAAGAGATTAATGAACCTAAGAGCTGTTTCTTTGAAAATGTTAAAAAAAATTAACAAATCTTTAGCTAGATTCACTTAGAAAAAGAGAGAAGGCTCTGATAAATAAAATCACAAATGAAAGAGAAGAAATAATAATGGATATCACAGAAATGCAAAGGATTAAAATAGAATATTATGAACAGGTATATGCCAACAAATTGGACAATATAGAATAAATGGACAAATTTTTAGAATTATACAACCTTCCAAGGCTGAATCATGAATAAATAGAAAAATTGTAATAGACTGATCACTATTAAGGATATTGGAACAGTAATCAAAACCTCCCCAAAATCAAAAGTCCAGAACCAGATGGTTTCACAGGTGAAATCTAGCGAACACTCAGAAGATTTATTACCTATCCTTCTCAAGCTCTTCCAAAATATTGAAGAGGAGAGAATGCTTTCTAACTCATTTTATGAGGACAACATTACCCTGACACCAAGGACAACACACAAAAACAAAACTTACACGCCAATATCTTTGATGAACATAGATGCAAAAATCCTCAATAAAGTATTAGCAAGCTGAATGCAATAGTACATTAAGATTATCATATCTTATAATCAAGCGAGATTTATTCCAGGGATTCAAGGATGATTCGATGGCTGCAAATCAATCATGATACACCACATTAACAAAATAAAAGATAAAAATCATATGATCATCTCAGTAGATGCAGAAAAAGCAACTGATAAGATTCAACACCCATTTATGATAAAAATTCTCAATAAAATGAGTATAAAAGGAACATACCTCAACATAATAAAGACCATATATGACAATATCATAATCCCAGCTAACACATTCAACAGGGAAGAACTGGAAGCTATCTAAGATCAGGAACAAGACAAGGATGCTCACTCTTACCACTTTTATTCAACATAGTATTGGAAGTCCTAGTCAGAGGAATTAGGCAAGAAAAAGAAATAAAACGCATCCAAATTAAAAAGGAAGAAGTCAAACTGATGCTACTTGCAGATGACATGATTTTATATATAAAAACCCATGAAGACTCTACAAAAAACCCTGTTAGAACTAATAAACAAATTCAGTACAGTTGCAGGATACAAATCAACATACAAAAATATGTTGCATTTCTATACACTAACAATGGACTAGCAGAAAGAGAAATTAAGAAAACAATCCCATTTACAATTGCAACAAAAAGAATAAGATACCTAGGAATAAATTTAACCAAGGAGGTGAAAAACATGTACACTGAAAACTATAAGACAGCCTGAAAGAAACTGAAGGCTATGCAAAGAAATGGAAAGACGTTCTATGCTCATGGATTGGAAGAAGTAACATTGTTAAAATGTCTACATTACCTAAAGCAATATACATATTCAGTGCAATACCCATCAAAATCCCAAGGACATTGTTCAAAGAACTAGAATATAAAAATCCAAATATTTGTATAGAGCCACAAAAGACCCCTGAATAGCCAAAGAAATCCCAAGAGAAAAGAACAAAGCTGGTGATGTCACACTCCCTGATTTCAAACTGTATTACAAAGCTATAGTAATCAAAACAGCATGGTATTGGCAGAAAAAGAGTCACACAGATAAATGGAACAGAATTGAGAGACCAGAAATAAAACCACACATATATGGACAATTAATTTAAAACAAAGGGGCAAAGAATATACAATGGAGAAAGGATGGTCCCTTCAATAAATGGTGTTGGGAAAACTGAACAGCCACATGCCAAAGAATAAAAGTGGACCACTATCTCACACAACACACAAAAATCAACTCGAAATGGATTAGACTTAAATGTAAGACCTGAAACCACAAACTCCTAGAAGAAAACATATGCAACATACTCCTTGGCATTGGTCTTAGTAATATCTTTCTGAATATGTGTCCTCAGGCAAGGGAAACAAAAGCAAAAATAAACAAATGGGACTACAGCAAACTAAAAAGCTTCTGTATAGCAAAGGAAACTATCAACAATAAAAAAGACAACCTACCAAATGGGAGAAGATATTTGCAAATCTTGTACCCAATAATGGGATTAATATCCACAATATATAAAGAACTTGCACAACTCAACAACAAAAGTTAGGTAGAGGAGCTGAATAGACATACAGATGGCAAACGAGCACACAAAAAGATGTTGAATATCACTAATTATTTGGTAAATGCAAATTAAAACCACAATGAGATATCATTCCATGCCCATTGGAATGGCTATTATCAAGAAAAATGAGAAATAACGAGTGTTGGAGAGGATGTGGAGAAAAGAGAACTCTACATATTGTTGGTGGGAATGTGAATTGGTGTAGCTATTATGGAAAACGATATAGAGATTCCTCAGAAAATTAAGAACAGAACTACCATATGACTTAGCTATTCCACTTCTAGGTATTTATATGAAGAATACAAAGACACTAATTCAAAGTATATGCACCCCTGTATTCATCACAGCACTTTTTACAATAGCCAAGATATGGAGATAACCTAAGTGCCTCATCACAGCACTTTTTACAATAGCCAAGATATGGAGATAACCTAAGTGCCCATTGAATGGGTATAGAAGATATGATATCCATATCTATATCTGTATCTATATATCTATATCTCTATCTATCTATCTATCTATCTATCTATCTATTCAGACTCAATGAAATACTACTCAGCCATAAAAAGAAGAAATCTTGCCATTTGTGACAACATTGATGGACCTTGAGGGTATTATGCTAACTGAAATAAATCAGAAAGACAAATATTGTATGATTTCACTTACATGTGGAATATAAAAACAAAAACAATATCCCCCCAAAACAAAATAAATGAACAAACCAAATAAAAACAAACACCTAGATACAGAGAACATAGTAGTGTTTACCAGAAGGGAAAGGTGTGGGGAGGATGAAATGGGTAAAGGGGATGGATAGAAACTACCTTTTGGTAGTGAGCATGCTGTAGTATATACAGAAGTCTAAATGTTGTACACATGAAACATATAATGTTATAAACTAATGTTACCTCAATAAATAAAAAGTTAAATTTAATTAAAAAATAAAGGTAGTGGTTAAGAATTCACAATACAGACTCACATAGGCCTGGTTCAAATTCCAGCTGATAGCTGGGTAGTCTAGGTCAAATCAATTAATCTCTTTGAGCTAGAGTTTCTTCATTCATAATAAATGGGCATAATAAAAATTCCTGTATCATATTTATGTGAGCATTTAAAATAGGCAGTGTTCAATAACTAGTAGCTCTTATTAGCCTGAAAACATCCTTCTTCCACAATTTCACAGCACAGCTCTGTCCTTCCCCTAGGGTATGGGGCTCAAGACCCAGCCCCCAGTTCTTTTTTTTTTTTTTTAGTATTTATTGGAGTATAATTGCTTTATATTTTTGTGTTAGTTTCTGCTGTTAAACAAACTGAATCAGCTATATATATACATATATCCCCATATCCCCTCTCTCTTGCGTCTCCTTCCCACCCTCCCTATCTACCCCTCTAGGTGGTTACAAAGCACCGAGCTGATCTCCCTGTGCTATGCGGCTGCTTCCCACTAGCTATCTGTTTTACATCTGGTAGTGTATATATGTCACTGCCACTCTCTCACTTCGTCCCAGCTTACCCTTCCCCCTCCCCGTGTCCTCAAGTCCATTCTCTATGTCTGCATCTTTATTCCTGTCCTGCCCCTATGTTCGTCAGAACCATTTTCTTTTTTTCTTTTTAGATTCCACATATATGTGTTAGCATACGGTATTTGTGTTTCTCTTTCTGACTTACTTCACTCTGTATGACAGTCTCTAGGTCCATCCACCTCACTACAAACAACTCAATTTCGTTTCTTTTTATGGCTGAGTTATATTCCATTATATATATGTACCACATCTTCTTTATCCATTCATCTGTTGATGGACACTTAGGTTGCTTCCATGTGCTGGCTATTGTAAATAGTGCTGCAATGAACATTGTGGTACATGACTCTTTTTGAATTATGGTTTTCTCAGGGTATATGCCCAATAGTGGGATTGCTGGGTCATATGGTAGTTCTATTTTTAGTTTTTTAAGTAACCTCCATACTGTTCTCCATAGTGGCTGTATCAATTTACATTCCCACCAGCAGTGCAAGAGAGTTCCCTTTTCTCCACACCCTCTCCAGCATTTATTGTTTGTAGATTTTGTGATGATGACCATTCCGACTGGTGTGAGATGATATCTCATTGTAGTTTTGATTTGCATTTCTCTAATGATTAATGATGTTGAGCATCCTTTCATGTTTTTGTTGGCAATCTGTATATCTTCTTTGGAGAAATGTCTATTTAGGTTTTCTGCCCATTTTTTGATTGGGTTGTTTGTTTTTCTGATATTGAGCTGCATGAGCTACTTGTATATTTTGGAGGTTAATCCTTTGTCAGTTGCTTTGTTTGCAAATATTTTTTCTGATTCTGAGGGTAGTCTTTTCATCTTGTTTATGGTTTCCTTTGCTGTGCAAAAGCTTTTATGTTTCATTAGGTCTCATTTGTTTATTTTGGTTTTTATTTCCATTTCTCTAGGAGGTGGGTCAAAAAGGATCTTGCTGTGATTTATGTCATAGAGTGTTCTGCTTATGTTTTCCTCTAAGAGTTTTTTAGTGTCTGGCCTTGCATTTAGGTCTTTAATCCATTTTGGGTTTATCTTTGTGTATGGTGTTAGGGAGTGTTCTAATTTCATTCTTTTACATGTAGCTGTCTAGTTTTCCCAGCACCACTTATTGAAAAGCCATCCCCCAGTTCTTGTAGGAGGCTGTGAAATTGGTGAGAGTTGCCTATGGGGTAGTCAGTGGTAGGATGGCCAAGAAGGTGGTTGGAATTAAGGGCTGATGCAGATAATCAACTAGTTTGGGCAGTGGGGCACATGAATCACCCAATACCAAAATTCTCCAAATTCCAGAAATGATTGGAGACTCTGCAGGATAATTTATCCCCAGGAATGCAGAGTTGATGGGTCCTCTCTTCTAGCTGTTGCTCTGGCATTAACAGAAACCCACTCTTGGCAATCCACAATTCCATTATTTCTAAGTACTAGCGCTTCCTGGACTGTAGACATCTCCCTGAATTAAGGGACCCAAGGGGTTCGGGCTTCTACCTCCTTATGACCGCTGACCTGGAGATCTTTTCTTCCTCTTCATTTTGGACCTCTTCACTGATCCTTGAGGCCCTTGGACATAAAATGTCTTATCCCACCAATACTTTCCCTTCCCTCCCCCACCCTTTTTTTTGTTTTTCTTTGTTTGTGGTACGCGGGCCTCTCATTGTTGTGGCCTCTTCCGTTGCGGAGCACAGGCTCCGGATGCGCAGGCTCAGCGGCCATGGCTCACGGGCCTAGCCGCTCTGCGGCATGTGGGATCCTCCCGGACTGGGGCACAAACCTGTGTCCCCTGCATCGGCAGGCGGACTCTCAACCACTGCGCCACCAGGGAAGCCCTCCCTCCCCCTTTTTAAAGCCAGAATGTGATTGTCTGGTGGTTCCCACACCTCAATTTAATTGCCTACACTGAGACTATTTCTTATACAGCATCTTACCTGGCTTTCTTTTTAACCTTGTATACTTCACCCAGTGCTTTTCATACATCATAAGAGAGACATCATCCCCAAAGCAACCCTATTATTCTTCTCCCTAAAATAGATACAAAAGCTGGGAATTCATTTCAAAAAGGGCTGTCAATTACATTTGTATAATAACTATTATCCTTTATCCAGCAAGTCTGCCACAGAACTTCATCTGAACTTTGGTTTGGAAATTCCCCATGGATTCTGGCAGATTATCCTCTGGTATTTCTAGTTTCTAGTGCTGTTGAACTTTTATCTCTGTGTTTTCATGAGGGCAAATCCAGAATCCCTATCTTTCCAATATCTTACCTCAGATTTCCTCATTCACATTTACAGAATGGGTAATGTTCAGTCTTTGAATACAAAGAGGTGCAATTTATGTAAATTTTTACAAACAACTTGAAGACTAACTTAATAATTCTTTGTAATATTATCTTCTCTTTCAGCTGAATTTTATTCTGTTTCTGAATACCGTTAGAGTTCTGGCTACCAAAATTTGGGAGACGAATGCGGTTGGGCATGACACAAGAAAACAATACAGGTAATTCCAGGACATACATCCATCAGAGGAAATATTTTGGTTACTATTTAGAGTAAAGGACAGATATCAGTTGATCTGAAATGTTTCTAAGAGACTAAATTGTGAACGTGTATTTTCGTTTGGTTTAACTGTGCTTGTGCTATTTATCAGAAAAGTATATATATTTTAGGAAAATATAAATAACAACAAACCTTCCCAATATGCTTAAATTCTAAGTATATTTTTAAAAATCTGTTCTTAGCAGCGGGGATTTTACCATTAACTATGTAACCTATGTAACTATGTAATCTCTTGTTGATGATCTTGGCCGACAATTTCACTTGCCTTCTTAAAATAATGTCATAACTGAAAAAAATCAAGAAAGTGTATTTTCTATATTGTTTCCAATCTTCCCATCAAATTGGTACCTCCCAAATACTGATTTTTAAGAACTTTCAAATGTACTGATTGAAAGAGGTCTGTTATTCAGTCTTTGCTGAAGAAAAGGACAAATTAAGTATTTATAATCATTATCAAACTATCTTAAGAATGTGTCCATTTCTCCCAATGATCATTTTGGAAGTTCTGAATCGTTTTGGAAGTGGCTTCTATCCACCTGAACATATGCACCACTAGTCAGGTGCATGTGGATTAGTTTTGTAATCCCCAAACAAGAATCTATTTCTTTCTGCCTCACATTGTCATGAAATGCTATCACAGACACAGAAAGGAAGAAATCATAGTCCACATTTCGATCTTCTCTCACAAACGTTCTCTAAGTCCTTTGTGGAATCATTCCCGTGCACTGTGTAGGCAGCATTTACTGTCAGGGAGAAAAGAGTACAGATACAGATGGACTGAAGTCTAGAATAGGATGCACAGTATGAACAAACCATCAGCTGCTAGCTCCAGTCATTTTCAATATGCTGCAAGTGGTAGTATTAAAATCATGCCTGTGTTTACAGTGAAGGGTCTGTGCTATACTAGAATAGCTTGTCTCATTCCATTGGTGAAGACAAAGGTCAAAGGATGATAAAAAATGGAAAATGTAAGTAGCCTTTCATTCTTCATAAAATGAAAAAGTGCAGTGGTGTTTGAAAGCTAATTATTTCTCTAGTTCTGAATCAAGGCTACTTATTTCTCTCATTCTGAATAAAAGCTACTTATTTCTATAGTTCTGAATAAAAGCTACTAATTTCTAGAATATCTGAATGATGTGAAATTATACTTTCAGTAGAAAGTTGCTCAAGAGATTTGAGAAACTCTGGAGAGAACAAAGAGTGGATTATCTTTAAACCAAGACAGAATAGACAGCTTATTTGTAAAAAGAAAAATAATAAGTAAGTAGGGAAAGAAAGAAAGAAAGAAAGAGAGAGAGAGAGAAGCAAAGAAAAAGAAAGAAAGAAAGAAAGAAAGAAAGAAAGAAAGAAAGAAAGAAAGAAAGAAAGAAA